>NW_028172924.1:0-202000 GCF_963971535.1 Notolepis coatsorum | reverse complement strand
GTTCTGTTGTGTTGCACGCACCCGCCATGGGTGTGTCTCTCTTTCTCTCTCTCTCTCTCTCTCTCTCTCCCTCTCTCTCTCTCTCTCCTCTCTCTCTCTCTCTCTCTCTCTCTCTCTCTCTCTCTCTCTCTTCTCTCTGTTCTGTTCTGCTGCACGCACGCGCCGTGGTGTGTGTCTCTTCTCTCTGCCGTATTAACGTATCATTCACCAGTAGTGCCGAATTTCTCAGTTATCCGCTTGATATAATTAATACAAATGTTAATTAATACAAACCTGTCCGTGGCCGTCAGATAGACCCATAGAGAGAGGCGCTTTATAATGGAAAAAGACAAAGGTATAATGTTCAGTGCAAACATGTATATGTCGTTTACAGTTTATTATGACACCTATATGCAGCTTGTTTATTTTGACAGAGTTAAAAAAAATCACTATCATTATATTAAATTAGCCATTGTTTTTGGTTTTGGCCCGCCATACAATGGCTTGGGGAAAAATTGGCCCGCGGCCAACCTAATTGCCGACCCCTGATGTAGGCTATGGTTATTGCAGAAAGTTTATCTTGGGCGTGGGGGTAGGGCATTCAACTGTTTTGAGCACCCACTAGCAGAAACATAAATCGGCGCCTATGGAGACGACAACCTGATTTAATATTTTTAGAAATGTAAGGCAAAAAATATCCAAAAAACCTGTACTGTGTGTGGGTGGGGCATCGGGGCCTGTACTGTCCTTGGGCGGGGTATTGGGGCCTGTACTTTGCGGTGCACTACTGCGCATGCGATGTTGGGCGGGGCTTCATAGTGCACATGCGTGTGGAGCATATGAGCAAATATGAGTTTCTAGCTCTGGTTTAACATTCATTCTTCTTCGTTGAAAAATAACCAAATATGTCTTTCAGTGAAAATGTAGGTACCTTAGGCCGGGGCACCTTCGCTATTTTGGACATTAGGGCCTATTTTCTGTCTGTAATTTGCTTTAGTGGTGAGCTAACATTAGCTAACGCACGCTCCGGGATTGCAGCTCTGGGCTAGTTCTGCACTAACCTAATGTTAGCTAGCTAACGCACGTTAGCTAATATTCCTTGTAAACACCCAACTAACGCTATGTGAATGTGAAGTTGCTATTATTTTGGCCCACATTTTGACTACTTTATTAATGTTGAACTAATGTTAAACATGAACCACAAGGTGTTCAACTTCACATTCTCTGTTATTGTCCACCGCAATACACATTGTCAACGCCATTGTAAAAAACACATGTGTTGCTTATTCAATCAAATCCCGGTTCATAGTGCACACAACTGTGTTTTATAACCTTGAGCAACATTCCTCTATTTTAGTCCAAAATGATAAACATGACTTGATGCTTTTTTCTTACATAGTACTGTATTTGTATGTCTCTAAATGTATTGATGAATTGAACATTAATTTAAGTACCTGTATTATTCAGTACATTCAAATTAAACTTCTTCAACTTGAACCTGTGTGGAATGTGTATCTGGTCATCTGTGTGTGATGGAGGAGATATGGTCAGCTGCCCGACAGAGCCTTTATCCTCTCCTCTGACGGAGGCTGTGTATGTTTGAACGGTAAAACCCCACAGTCAGGCCATGTCCACACTAAAACGATTTTGGTCGTTTTAAGCAAAGTATTTGAACGTTTGCATCGTTCTGCCACACGGAACTGTGTTCTGGCAGCCTGAAGATGGTACTTTTTGATACCACTCTCCAGAGTGCGCAACTCTGGAGATGCCTGGAGACGGCCCCCGTTGTGTCACCATATTTACAAGCGATACGCGGCTTCTCCTGAACCGATGACGCGTTGGCCCACCTCTCCCTTACCCCGCATGCGCAAACTCTCAGCCAACATCACAACCACCGTCGACAACAGATTGACATCTCCCTTAACACATTGGCGGCCACTGGGATGCGTCTAATATCACTCTAGACTAGTGATATTAAACTATGAATGTAAACAGACTTGCACAGTCCGTGGGGCTGTTTGTAGAGCTAAATCTATACTTTATAGTATTGCTATCTGTCCATTCTCATTGTCAATTGAGACCATAAACCGTCCCTTCAAAATGGCTTAAAGAAATAATTTTTTCATCAATACATTCTCATTTTATAGCGCCGTGAATATAAGCGTTACACGGGATTCCGGCTAGGATATTTCCTGGAAGGCTGGATAAAGGGCTAATAGCTACTAACGGTATATCCAATGGCATTTCCGGGCTGTAATTTACGTGAAAAAGATCTTACCATGAGCCGGTTGGATCCGCCAGACCATTTCCCAGTTATCGATCGCCATCTGGTAGATCGATATGTCCATTGGCTGATGATAAATCCCCTTACTGCACACTGAAATCCGCGATCCAAAACGACAGCTTCTGCCACAGGGAACACTGCATTATCGAGATAGCGCCCCTAAGAGGATCTGGCCGGTAATGCACTTTCTCGAATTCAAAGAGTAGGGTACATCTGCAGTGCAGCTCGGCGACCTTGAATAGGTTATTAAAATGGAATAAAAGCCAAAACAACTTGCCACGGATATATCCGTCCTTCGGTCCTTTTAGCATGGATTCAAAACACGGATATATACGTTGTTAGGCGGGATTGTGTTAACAGTGTTGATCGGGCTTTTACAGCTAAATGTGCTTTTTATGAAAACCTAATAGCCAAGCATACTGTTCCATAGCATACCCCTTCGGTTGATCATGACAAATCCTCTTACCTTGATGATTAAAAAGCCCCCATAATTTATTAAATAGTATCCCCATGGCATAGTGTTGAGCTGTAGCCAGCTAGCATTGATGCTATTCAATGCTAACAACATTAGCAAAATAGCTAACCAACTGAGGTAAACGTTAAATACAGACATTTGCTACAATTAAAGTGGTATCCTGAGGTAACGTTAAATACAGACAACGTTTGCTAGTCGAAAGGACTGGACACACACACGGACAAGTTAAACATCAATCAATTAATTTATTACAACACAGGTAGTTTGAGCTGCCTCCGACCGCACCACAGGGCTATTATATTATATATGGCTTTGAGCTCTCTCTCTCTCCTGCCGATTAAAATCCACAGCTCTTCCTCCTCCTCATCACCGGCTGCCTGTGAAGCTGCACTCGCGCCGCGGTGTGTGTGTGTCTCTCCTATCCTTGAAAACTAGCATTGGCTCAAAAGCAAAAGCACAGAACCGGACACACAAGTTATCGAAAACAACGATCGACAACACTTCCGGTCGGTTTTCAAAATAAAAGAGCGAAAAACAGGAAAAACATTTATTTTGTAAATTAGTGGCACGCACTTATTATCTTGAGACGTTTTAGTTTTTACAGAAACCTTTTTTTAAATGAAAACGAAACGAAAACGAAACAGACCAACATCGTTTTAGTGTGGACATGGCCTAATGACTGAGAACAAATGAGTGATCAAGGCGGAGTAAATTCAGCTGAAAGCAGAGTCCAGCTAATTTCTGACCAGAAGGGATTTGTCTCCTAGGCAGCGGAATGAAGTTTCCTATGGTGTCTGCTCTAACGCTGGCCCTGCTGACCCTCCTAACAGGTAAGGCTGAATTACACACAATTATTTCGGTTCACATTTAGATGGTTGTCATATGGTGATGTGATCATTTTTATTTATTATTTTAGTTTCTGTGGAGTTAAATGTGTGTTTTTCCCCAGCTTGTAGCACTGAATATATTTCAGTATGTCCTAACACAGGGCTGCTACAAAAATCCTTTTGACTCTCCAAAAAGTGAGAGATGTACTTTTTTGAGTATTTTACCTGCAATTTTATTGTATTTGAGGAGCAATTCTGAGATACCAATAGCATGTTTATTACAACCATAGAAATATGATAATGTTCATTATTCTACATCAATACGATACGATGTGTTAACTTATAATACAAAACATACGATTAGCAAACCCTATAATGACATAATTTAGTTATTTAGCTGACGCTCTTATCCAAAGTGACTTACAAGTTCTGTACAACAGGTCAGCAGGAAGGGTACAACTCTTTCAGCTAAGTAACAATGTTTGTCAAACTGTGTTGAAACTTGAGTGGTACAGTCTAATACCTAATACCTAAGAAGCCAACACCTACTATGTAAATTTAATTACTCAAAAGGTACACAGTAAAAGTAGTTCATATTATTTGTGCAAGTAGTCTAAGAAGTACTAAGTACAACCATGGCAGTTTCATAAACTACTTATGGAAGAAATGCTTTTTATCCCACATCAAAGTTAGTTGAAAATGCTCATTCTTCTATGGAGAGGACTTTGAAAATCAAATTACTCAAAAAGTACACAGTAACAGTAGTTCATATTATTTATGCAAGTAGTCTTAAGAAGTATTAAGTACAAACATGGCATTGTCATAAACTACTTATGGAAGAAATGGTTTTTATCCAACATCAAATGCTCCTTCTTCTTCTCTGGAGGGAATTTTGCCATTCTCAAAAAGTACACAGTAAAAGTAGTTCATAGTATTTGTGCAACAAGTTTATGAAGCAATAAGTCCTAACAATATTCTCATGAATTACCCTGTTCCTCAATCGCAAATAATAGAAATGAACCACATGCCATCCTTTATTTTGAAATCCTCACCGGAAGTGTTCCTCAGTGGGATTTTTTGTAGCTTATGGTTGAATATATAATACTGCACATACGAAACGTCCTATTGATTCGATGTTCAATAATACTGCACACATATGTATACGTAACGTCCTATTGATTCGATATATTACCGGGAATAATTAAAGTATTTCTGTAAGATCAACTTGTGAGACTGTATTCGAAAGTCACTTCGGTTAATTACAACAGCTTCCTGTGGTTGTTTTAATGCATTACCGTAAACCTGGAACTAATCGCGCACTCGAGAAACAGGAGCGGCTGGTTTGACCACGCAAAAGTGAAAGACGGCTGACTTGACCGCAATGCTAATGCCTTCGTTTTACATTTAGTCAATGTCAATGTTTTGTCTCTGGCCCTCTGTATTGATTGATTGATTGATTGATTGATTGATTGATTGATTGATTGATTGATTGATTGATTGAAAACTTTATTAACAGATTGCAGAATGGGTACAGTACAGTACAGCTCAATACATACAATTGTTAAGGGGATGCAGACCAGAGAAAGACTTTCGTCTTGTTTACATCAGGGTCCCCCATTTTAAATTCATCGTAACATATATGACATACATGACATACAGATAGACAGTACTGCTACATCTATACATTTATGACATACCAGATTTGCAAATACAGTACTGTTTGTGATACGAAAAGAGTCCAGAAAAAAAGAGTATATACATTTGACGTAGAAACTGTACATTGGAGGAGGTTGGGTAGGTGGGGGGGACTGTACATTGGAGGTGGTTGGAGGGGGGGGGGGGGGGGGGGGGGGTTGGGTAGGAGTGGGGGGGAGGTTCGGTAGGAGGGGTGGGTGGGGGACACTGTACAACTATACAAGCAAAACTGTACATAATGTATGTCAAAGAGGCGTGGGCAGCCCTGTTCTAATATATTTCAGCCGACATATTTATATATTTGTGTGAACATGATTTGATTTGTCAATCTCTGAGGCACGTCTAGTGATAAAAACTGAACAGAGCTCGCCTCTCACAGCACACGTTCCTCTCTTTCCAGAGCATGTCTGCAGCCATGGGATAATTGCCTCTAAGAACCCCTTACCTGTCGGCAGCAATGTCACGCTGAGCCTGTCCAACGATACCACTCTCACCGAGGGGATGTGGTCCCATGGAAGAGATCTCATTATTATGTTCCGTCCAGTGGGACAGGGACTGGCTGTACATCCCCAATGGAAAAACAGGATCACGTACAACAGAACCGGTGGACGGCTGACAATAAGGTCACTCCAGGTGGCAGACTCGGGAGACTACATACTATACAACACACTACAGGGTTCCTCTCTCGCTATAACGTTGTCAGTCCAGGGTAAGCTACCTGACAGAGTCCTTCTCCCCCTGACACACTCTAACTTTCTTTTTTGTAAATGTTTACTTTCTTGTACATTCACATGTCATGTGTGCATGTGCTCACACACACATACACACACACACACACACACACAGACACACTCGTCGACGCCCTGTCTACTCCCGGCTGCCCTTGGGGCAAAGGACGACGGACGGATGGGTTAAGCGCAGAGCTCAATCGCATCGGCGACTGAGAAAAATACAATGCATGTGTGTGTGTGTGTGTGTGTGTGTGTGTGTGTGTGTGTGTGTGTGTGTGTGTGTGTGTGTGTGTGTATCCCACTGTGTGTGCCGCTCCCATTCCATGTCCAGTTCGTTGCATGCCGAATAAAGACCCCTAAAGAGGTCCCTCACTATTATTATAATTATGCAATTATAATTATTATAAAAATGATAAATTATTATAATAAAAGCGCTATATAAATGCAGTCATTTACCATTTATAGCAAAAACAACCTTTCGATAGTTTCTGCTCTCTTCCGCTTCACTCTCATGCCTCTCTTCTCCTATACTCCTCCCTTGTTATTGTTTTCATGTTCACACTCTTTACTTTCCTCAACAGAGCCGGTTACTGCTGTGAAATTGACTGCCAACATTACCAAGATGTCGGAGTTCAGCGGCTCTGTCAGACTGTCCTGCTCCTCCTCTGGCTCCTCCCTCTCTTACCTCTGGCTGAATGGCAGCTCTGAGGTTACAGCCAGTGAGGGAGTTCAGCTTGGTGATGGAAACATCACTCTCACCATAGTCAATGTGACCCGCTACGACCAGGGACCGTTCAGGTGCAGCGTGTCCAATGCTATCAGTGATGCAGTCAGCCAACCTCAGAATCTTATCATCAACTGTAAAGACGACGTTGCCTGTGTTCTCCAAGGATCACATTCAACAGGTATATTAGACTGGCTGACGCGCTGTTCTATTTTGTTTGGTCTGATACCAAACCGTCCATGTCCCAATGATGCAATGCAGACAGGTCTTGTTAAATGATATTTATTTGCTTCACCGTGCAAACAGGATATATTGGCTTTTGTTCCTTAAACTGATTAAATAATAATGAATACAATAACTAATTACCTACAAACATTTCGCCCTGCGGCGTGTTCAAAACAGCGACCTGTGACCTGCGTTAACGTGCGTGTTGCGGTCAAAAACCATTGCCCCTTCCGGGTCAAACTCCCCCCTCCTACAGGTGTACCTGACGCTTATATAAAAGAAGCGCCACCCCCTGGTCACATAAATCCACTGCACATTAAATCCATTTTGGCCATTACACCCAGTTATTTAGCTGACGCTTTTATCCGAAGTGACTTACAAGTTCTGTACAACAGGTCAGCAGGAAGGGTACAACTCTTTAAGCTAAGTAACAATGTTTGTCAAACTGTGTTGAAACTTGAGTGGTACAGTCTAATACCTAATACCTAATACCTAAGAAGCCAACACCGACTATGTAAACTCGGAATTACTCGGACTGCAGTTGGTTTCCGGATTTCCCCTGTTCGCTAATATGAACAACTGACAGGAAATCAAATGTAGTCCAATTTATGTTGTCAAGTTGAAACCATTGAATTGAGTAGAAACAGTATGAGCCTCGGATTATAAGAATCGTTTTAGAGAAATGCAGAAATGAGGAGGGTAAATTAAATTGTTGATGCTGATGGAATGATGAAACTGTTTGCAAGGGTACTGTATTGTGTGATGGTGTAAATATGATGTAGTGATGTAAATTTTTTAACTAAATAAGACTTGTGCACATCTAGTTGGACCCCGACTGGAGGTGCACGTCAGCACAAGAGAGATATATAAAGCTAAAAGAAGAATACCTTCATGACAAACCAATTACATAATCCAACATATGTGTAAAAAACTAACATTCCAGTTTAACATTCCCGGTTATAGTGCAGTTTGAGAAAAAAGTATCTGTGTTGTTATTTTGTCGTTTTAGGTGCTACAAAGAATGCCATCTACTGTAACAATACACTTCAGATAAATCCCGCAAGTTATTATTGTTTTGACAATAGAGCGGCTGGTCGCAGAGATGCGAGTTGAACGAACACATCGGGAGGAGAATGAATGAAAACTTTATTTAACAGATTGCAGAATGGGTATACAGTACGGCTCAATACATACAATTGTTAAGGGGATGCAGACCAGAGAAAGGCTTTTGTCTTGTTTACATCAGGTTCATTCATTCATTCATTCTCCTCCCGATGTGTTCGTTCAACTCGCGTCTCTGCGACCAGCCGCTCTATCGGAGATAGGATCACATTGTGTCATGTTTTGCTAGAGCGTGTATATGTTTATTATTCCGAATAGATCTACACAGGCGTATAGCCTATAATACGTGACATTTGAAGCAGGCACCACTGCTGTTGTAATTGTCTGGTAATAGCTGTTTCGAGTGTTTGTTATTGGGTTGTCGCAGACTCACTCTTCCTATACCCAGGCAAATCTGTCTTCATATCTCACGCCCCGAAGGCGATAGCGAGGGGGGGCGTACAAGTGTAGGTCAGTGGCCAATCAGAGCGCAAAACGGGAACCCGGAAACACAAATGCGTTGGTAAAAGCATACACTCCGGTACACGAGGAGGCAGCCGTCGCATCTTTTCACCTGCACAGCGCGATCTCTCAGCGGCGAGGGTCTGCGTGGGAGGGACACACCGCCCCCGTTGCTTCCTGATTATGCTGCACAGGCGCACCAACCGACCTGTAGGAGTCGCTGTCCACAACGTCCGATCCCCACCCACCAGCTTCCCACCCCTAACACTGCCAATAGACCTATCTCAAACCCTGCCCCTTTTCTTGATCCTCCAATCACAGCTGTCGCTTACCTGTCTGAGGTAAGCGACAGCTGTGATTGGAGGATCAAGAAAAGAGGGCAGGGTTTGAGATAGGTCCATTGCGTTAGTATGAATGACCAGCCAAGCTGGTAGCAATGCCGAGAGCTGGGCTCGAACCCAGCATCTCCTGCTGGTGAGCGCCTTGCCCACTGCGCCACTTAGCCTCCCCTATACATACATACTGTACATACATACAGACTGTACATATACATATGTAACATCGTCACCTCAAACTTCGATGCCCCGAGGGAGTTTCGAACCCGGGTTTCCCAGTATTAAAGGAGCTCCCGTCTTATACGGAGCTACTGAGCAATTTGATCCCGTAGATCAGGGGTTCTCAACCTTTCTGCTGCCAAGGCACCCCTGTGTTCAATAAAATATTCCAGGGCACCCCTACATACGATAAAGACTTCCGGTCCTGACTTTTTTGCTACAATGATGACAAAAGTGCTTGCTTTCAAAATAATGTTTATTTAAGAAACCGGGAAACACATTTGTGTGTATATGTCTATATAATGCATTATTAAAAGGTGTTTCGGGTCTAAATGGCTTAGTACTGTTGACATTACACTGCTTGTAGTAGTAAATCAAATAGCATATTTCTTTAAATAAAATTACAGACAATTATCACTAAAGTGCTATCTGTTGCAGCTGCACACTTCCATAAAAATAGCATATTTGGATAAGTGTGACCATTTCTCAAAAACTGAAAATCATGTATTGTTTTTTAAATACAGAAAAGGATCACTAAAGTGCTATCTGTTGCAGCTGCACTGTTCTCCATAAAAAATAGCATATTAATAAGTTTGACCATTTCTCAAAAACAGAAAATCATGTATTTTTTTTAAATACAGAAAAGGATCACCAAGTTACCATTTCTCAAGAAATATAAATAAATACAGAAAATAAGCACTTGTTCACTCGGTGGACATTTCTAGCTCAATGCGAGGTCTGCTGCTGCTGGCTAATAATACGGTCAATACGTGGGGAGATCTTTGACAAGGCAACACGCATGTCATCCTCAAGGCTCAACTTGGCCCTATATTTTGTTTTCAGAGCTGTCATGGATGAAAAGCCAGCCTCACACAGATATGTGTAACCTGTTCCACCCCAGGTGAAAATCTGCATAAAATGTATACCTAGGCAAATGGAATATTGCTCCACTTCTACAAGGGCTATTTGCATATTCTTGGTATCTAGGTACATCTATGGACCTCAGTGAATGTATTCACAGTGTCAGAAATATTGTGTCTATTACTAGGCTTGCTTAAATTGTGATGAAACAAAGGAAAATATGAATTATGATTTTTCTTTACATCTTTGACAGTGAATAACACCATGATAATAATGACCCAACTTAAAAAACTGCCACTGACCTCGTTCAGTACCCTCTTGAGATCATGTGTACAGAAAATCTAAGGAAATTAATAAAGGGAAGATGATAAAACCGAAGGTTCTGTAGATACAGTACTGAATTCTCCCATCCGGACCAATGCAATTTGAAATATTATAGAATATAGAATATATGCTTATACATTACCTTATTATAGCCAATTCGCACATTTATATATATATATATACATATAGTATCTTTCAAATGCCCGAGTTCAATTTGGATTTAGTATCACCAGGCGTGCATAATAACATAATGATATCTACTGTAATTTACTGTAGTATTTTATTTTCCTCACAGTGCAACCATTTTGAAACTAATTTCAGATCTAATTATTACTACATGCTAACAATAGGGAGGATAAACTAACTGTGTTTCAATATTTGTCAAAAACGTTACCTTTTGTGGCTTATTATCGCAAATTATTATCGTTATTGACATATTCATAATTCAACTCTCAACTTTGAACCCCCATAGAACTTGAAGGGAAATGTAGTTCGGAAAAATGTCAACGCTGATCCACAGCTATGCATGCCCTCGACAAAATGGCAGCAGAAAAACTACAATTCCCATGGTTCAACATTTTCAAAATGGTCGCCGTCTCGGATTATACTTCAGCAACTCGAGAAGGTAAAACGATATAATGACACTTTTAACCTATTGCTAAACTAACGTATTGATGATAATATACATTCTACATGCTTTTGTGACATGTTAGTGATGTTAATACTTGAAAACATTTGATTTTAAAATCGCAAATTTATTGCATCACTCATAAAAATATGAATATATGATCATAATGTCAAAAGTTGTCGGTACTGACCCCATGAGGGGGAACAGGTTGCTGCATCATGAGATACTTGGAACTCAGCACCACACTCTGAAACTAGCTCTCCAGGTGGTATCAGATGAGATTTCCATGAGTTCTTCCAAGAGTTTGGATGGAGATGTGTCAGGAAGCTTTGTCTCAATGTTGTCTGTAAAGTTTTTTTTTATCCAGAGTAACTTGGTGATCCTTTTCTGTGTTTTATTTAGAGGTGGGCATAGATAATTTTTTTTAATCTAGATTAATCTATCTGCAATCCTGGATTTAATCTAGATTAATCTAGATTAAAATGGCTCAAAAAAAAAAAAAAAAACCTGCCGATGGCATTCAAAATATGTGTGTTCTACCCAAATAATGACCAGAAGTAATTCCTTCCTTTTTCTTTCCTCCTTATGTTTCTCAGGCCAGGTGGCCCATTACACCATGAGCCCATCTCCCGTTTCCAAAATGCATTACAGACCGTTTGAAAAAGCTGTTTTGCTATGATAATTGGTAATGAAATATCAAAATAATGTTCAATAAGATGTACTTGTGTTTAATAAGTTGTTTTATTCAGAAGTTAACACAAATAAATAATATTACCAGTACAGTACAGTATCTAGCACTCTCAGGAGCAAAACAGAAAGAATCATTTCAAACTTGAACTATGTGACATGGCTTGAATCAACTGCTCCAGTGGAGTTGCTCAGTGGCCAATGGTGTCAACTGTGGTTGTACTGGGCAGCTCCCAGGTGTGAATGGAACTGTGTGAATGTCAAGCAGGGCGTTCCTGAAAAAGAGCATCTGTGCTCAGCGAACCTACCCTGGGTAATTTTTTTTTTACTTTTTTTTTTTTTTTTTTTAGATTAATGCGTTAATTATATTATCGCGCGATACTAGTATAGCGTTAACGCAGCACGTTAACGGGCCCAGCTCTAGTTTTATTAAATAATGATTTTCAGATTTTGAGAAATGGTCAAACTTATCCAAATATTGTATTTTCATGGAAAACAGTGCAGCTGCAACAGATAGCACTTTAGTGATAATTTTCTGTAATCCAAAAAGAATTAAAAAGATTTTTTTTTTTTTTTTTAAATCTCAAGGCACCTCAAGGCAGCTCTCTGCAGCACCCCTGTTAAACCGCTGCTTTAATGGTCTTGTGACACTATGATGAAGCCCGCTGATGTGGATGATCTGAATTGTTGTTGGAAGTGAATATGATACTAGTGATGATAGTGATTAACTCTAAAGGAAATTCATATATAATATGAATATAATATCATATATATAATATAATATATTATAAGAATATAATATAATATATTCTTATTTGACATCTGAGTCCAGTAGAGAGAGAGAGAGAAAGAGAGAGAGAGAGAGAGAGAGAGAGAGAGAGAGAGAGAGAGAGAGAGAGAGAGAGAGAGAGAGAGAGAGAGAGAGAGAGAGAGAGAGAGAGAGAGAGAGAGAGAGAGAGAAAACCCTCCCACCCCCTCTATGAGGAGCTAGCCAAGATGAGGAGCATGTTCAGCCACAGACTTATCCCCCTTGACGCACCACTAACCGCCTCAGCCAGTCATTTGAGCCAATAGCCATCAGGCTCCACAACCATGGGCATGGACTGCTGCTGGGGAACTAACTGGTGGAGAACTTGAGAACTGTTAGGACCGTCTGACTCTTGGCACGATCTCTGATGCAGTGTGCTACTACGATATGTATATTATAAAAATTATTATTACTGATATTTACTGATATTACTTCTTCTGGCGTGTGTTAGATCTGCAGCTCCGTTGAGGCAAGCCAGGCCAACATTTCGTCGTCCAGTTCCATCAGACCTCGTTCTCCATACGGTGGCCGGTGTTTGGGGCAACTAGTGATTATATGTTCCACAGTCTGTGCAGGGGCTCCACACTCGCATGAGGCACTGTCCTTTTGGCCCCATCTCTTCATTGAGGCACCGTAGCGTCCGACGCCAGTCCTTAGGCGGTTGAGGGTTGTCCACTGCTTCCGGGGCAAGTCCTGAACAGGGACGCACAGAGGGTCATTGATGTAGAGGTGCAGCCTGGATGGTTCTGCTGACCTCCACTGGTCCCCCATCTCGTCCTGACCCAGGAGGCATTGGAAGTGTCAGATGGTGTTGTGTGGAGTAGCCTGTAGGCTTGGATGGAAAAGGGAAGCCGTGACTTTAGGCGCACACGTCGTGGTGTCTCTGGTGGTATTGTGAAGGAGGTGGGATGCACTGATCTGTGCCTTGCGGGAAAGGGCCAGTGTGGCTGCTTCTCGTCTGATGGTATAGCCGGGGCAATACCAGAGAGTACGGGCAGTTGGTTTACCGGTGTGGCTTGTAGGCAACCAGAGACTGTCTGCAGGGTGCTGTTGAGGACAACATCCAGCTTCTTCACGTGGGTGCTACGGCACCAGACCGGGGCGCAGTACTCGGCGGCAGAGAACACCAGGGCCAGTCAGAAGATGCACAGTGTCTTTGTTGAGGCTCCCCATGTGGTGCCGGCTAGTCGTTGTATCAGCGTGGCACGGGCGGTTGTTTTTCCCCTGGCACCTTCCAGGTGTTGTTTGATTGACAGTGTTCTGTCAAGCTTCACACCGAGGTATTGGGGGGTATATGTTGGTACTGTAGCCGGACGTTATCCACCATGACGCTCATCTCACGGGTCGCTTCCCTGTTGTTGAGGTGGAACATTGTAGACATTGTCTTTCCCATGCTGAGCTTGAGACGCCAGTTCCTCAGGTATGAAGACAAGTTTCAAGTTTCTTTAATAGTTGTCATACAGAAGTACAGAATACTTTTATACAAAATGCTTCTTACTGTTACACTCCAGAGACTGTGCAAGACAAGATAAGTATGAAATAAAATAACATAGTAAAATTAGAAGTAAAAAAATTAGGTCACAGTGTTCAGTTTAGACATATGTACAATGTTCGATGCAGAGTAGACGTAACTGAGTTACCATACAATATACAATACTGTGCAGTGTACTAATATACAATACTATATAGTGCAAGGCAGAAATGGGACGAGCTGCAATTTAGGTACAATTCACAGTAGGTGTACGAGTTGTAGTGCAAATCCTTTATCAATAAATATAAAGTGTGTTTGTGTGATCTAAAGTGTGGAGAGTGGGTGCTGCAGTGTGTTGTTTGTTTGAGTGAGTGTGTGCGTGTGGGTGTGTGTGCTGTGTGCATTTGATGGTTGTTGCATAGTGTTTATTGTTCATTTAGCAGCCTGATGGCCTGGGGATAGAAGCTTCTTCTGAGTCTTTCTGTGCTCGCCTTAAGACTCCTGTATCGCTTGCCTGACCGCAGCAGTTCAAAGAGGCAGTTGTTCGGGTGGCTCGAGTCCTTAATAATTCTCTTAGCCTTCCCCTTGCACCGCTTGTTGTAAATGTTCTGGAGGGTGGGAAGCCCCCCTCCAATTGTGCGTTCGGCTGAACGTGTCACTCTTTGTAGTCTGCTACGGTCTTGTGCAGTGCTATTCCCAAACCAGGAGGTGATGTTGCCGGTCAGGATGCTCTCTATTGTACATGAGTAGAAGTTCCTAAGGATCTTCTGACTGACTTGGAACTTCCTTAGGCGCCTGAGGAAGTAGAGGCGTTGTCGTGCCTTCTTCACAACACTGTCAATGTGTGTGGTCCATGTCAAGTCCTCGGATATGTGGGCTCCGAGGTACTTGAAACTGTTCACTATCTCAACCGGTGCCCCGTCGATGCTGAGGGGGCTGTAGTCCTTGACCGCCGACCTCCTGAAGTCCACAATCATCTCTTTTGTTTTGCTGACGTTCAGGGAGAGGCAGTTCTCCTGACACCACTGTGACAGGTTCTCTACCTCTTCCAGGTAGGCCCTTTCGTCGTTGGCAGAGATCAGGCCCACCACTACTGTGTCATCAGCAAATTTGATGATGGTGTTGTTGTTCCGCTGTGCTACGCAGTCATGTGTGTACAGGGAGTAGAGGAGGGGGCTCAGAACACAGCCCTGGGGGGCCCCTATGTTGAGCGTGATGGATGAGGAGGTGCAGTTGCCGGCTCTTACCACCTGGGGTCTGCCCGTCAGGAAGTCCAAGACCCACTGGCAGAGGTCATAGTTCAAGCCCAGGTCCCTGAGCTTGGCTATGAGTTTGGAGGGGACTATGGTATTGAATGCTGAGCTGTAGTCGATGAACAGCATTCTCACATAGTTCCCCTGCCTCTTGTCCAGGTGTGATGCTGCTGTGTGCAGCACATGGGCTATGGCGTCCTCCGTGGACCTGTTGGGGCGATATGCAAATTGCAGAGGGTCCAGGTTGATGGGGAGGGAGGAACAGATGTAGCCCTTCACTAGCTTCTCAAAGCACTTCATGGCTATGGAGGTGAGGGCTACAGGGCGGTAGTCGTTGAGGCAAGCGGGCGTAGATTTTTTGGGTACAGGGATGATGGTGGACTTCTTCAGACAGGTGGGGATGACAGCCTGTTCCAAGGACAGGTTGAAGATGTCAGTGAATACCGGGGCCAGTTGGTCGGCACAGACTTTTAGGACGCGGCCGGGGATGCCGTCCGGTCCTGCTGCCTTCCTGATATTCACTTTTTTAAAGATCCGTCTCACCTCATGCTCTGTTACCCTGAACACTGAGTCTCCATCAGCAGACCCCCCCCCCCCCATTGCCGTGGTTTGTAGGCTGGTGTTGTTATTCACAGCCTCAAACCTCGCATAGAAGGAATTGAGATCATTTGCTAAGGAGATGTCACTGTTCAGTTTGAGGGGGGTGCCTTTGTAATCTGTCATTGTTCTGAGGCCCTGCCACATGCCTCTAGAGTCAGCCTGTTCAAACTGAAGTTCAACTTTATCCCTGTAACGCCGTTTTGCCTCTATTACTGCTCTCCTGACGTTGTATCTTGCCATCTTGTGTTCTTCCATGTTGCCTGTCACCAGCCCGGTGTTGTATGCTGATGTGCGCACTTTCAGAGCCTCACGGACGGATTTGTCTACCCAGGGCTTTTGATTTGGGTAGATTTTAATTTAGGTGGAGGGGATTGTTTCTTCTACCAGAGTACAGACATAGTCAAGCACCGTTTCGGTGTATTCGTTAATATTGGCTGTGTTATCACGGAATACACTCCAGTATGTGCATTCAAGTGCAGCTTGGAGTGACTCCTCTGACGTCACGGCCCAACGCTTAACCTCTCGCGAGACCACCGGCGTTCGCTTGAGACTTTGTTTGTACTTTGGCAAAAGAAATATTGCGGCGTGATCGGACTTACCGAATGGACTAAGAGCCTGTGACTTGTACCCATTCTTAAATTGCGAGTATACATGGTCTAATATGTTCTCGCCTCTGGTGGGACAGGTCACATGCTGATAGAAATTCGGCAACACCTTTTTAAGACGCGCGCTGTTGAAATCACCCAGAACCAAAATGGCAGCGTCAACATTAGCTGTCTGGAGTTTGTTTACCTCGTCGTGAAGTTTTGAAAGTGCGACCCCAGTGTTCGCGTGTGGTGGAATGTACACTCCGATGAGGATGATGGACGTTAACTCTCTTGGGAGGAAGAAGGGTCGACATTTTATCGTGATAAACTCCAGGTCTGGGGAGCAGTGGTTAGACAGGATGTTCATATCTTCAGTGAGGCCCTCTTCGACTGCTTCCCAAGTTGGCTTGCTGAGTAGGATGGCCAGGTCGTCTGCATAGCCATACTGCTTTGATTGAGTTGCAGGCAGGTCATATATGTAGATGTTAAACAGCATCGGTGCCAGCACTGAGCCCTGTGGGACGCCATTCCTGAGTTTCCTCACTCTGCTGCATTGGCCGTGGCATATTATTACTGATTAGGTTCTACCCCATTACTATTTATATAATTATCTTTTCTGCCTGTACCCCCCTCCCTCCCCCATGCTGCTATGCCATCTGAATTGACCCAAGGGGATCAATCAAGGAACACTTGACTTGAGATCCGGTTGCATGCCAGCCTAGCTTAGCATAAGAATTGGACTTTCAAAAGTAAAGAAATACACCTTCCACAACTCCCAAAGCGTATTTAGATGTTGTATCCTGTGTATTCACTCAAGACATAATTTTCGAAGCAGATCGTTTTGGAGCTATTTTCTCGATGAACGATCGTGGGGCGCAGTGATCGCATGCTGCATCTCAAAAGCCATATGTAACTACAAAATCAAGGTGCCTAGCTAGTACAGAAGAATGACTAATCATGCTAAACTAATCATGGCCAACTTTGTAAGAGATGATCTATTAGAACCAGAGATGACAAATAAGTGAATTTCCCAATATATTGGAGAGTTCCTTTAATAAAACCTTATGCTTCCAATATCTAAAACACCAAAACATTGGAGTGGTTGCTTTTTGGATGCACCGAAAGAGTTCCTGGTTTATGACAAATATGTTAGGCTTCCGTGTGCTATTCCTTTCAAGGAATTTCCTTTTTTTCCGTCACAGGACTAAAATGTCTATTTCCCAAAAATGCATCTTGTTCCTCTATGATATCAAGGGACATCACTAGCAGTAGGGTTGCAGCTAATTGTGACCCATTCCAACAAGGAATGAAGAGAAATAACAAATGTATTAACCCTTTCACTGCCACACGACAGAATGTTAACCCTTTCACTGTCACACGACAGCAGGTTAACCCTTTCACTGCCGCACTACAGATGGTTAACCCTTTACTATCACACTACCGACGGTTACCCAGTTACCTGTCGGTAGTGTGATAGTAAAGGGTTAACCTTCTGTAGTGCGGCAGTGAAAGGGTTAACAATATAACAAACATTAACAAAAAAACGTCTTGTTGAATGACTTGAATTGAAGAAAAGAATAGCATTTTGACAGTTGACCGACTCTAATTCTCAAATCCCCCCCCAGTTACTGTGGCTCCCTCCACAACTCTTGGAGTTACTGTGGCTCCCTCCACAACTCCTGGAGTTACTGCGGCTCCCTCCACAACTCCTGGAGTTACTGCGGCTCCCTCCCCAACTCCTGGAGTTACTGCGGCTCCCTCCCCAACTCCTGGAGTTACTGCGGCTCCCTCCACAACTCCTGGAGTTACTGAGGCTCCCTCCACAACTCCTGGAGTTACTGCGGCTCCCTCCACAACTCCTGGAGTTACTGCGGCTCCCTCCACAACTCCTGGAGTTACTGCGGCTCCCTCCACAACTCCTGGAGTTACTGAGGCTCCCTCCACAACTCCTGGAGTTACTGCGGCTCCCTCCACAACTCCTGGAGTTACTGTGGCTCCCTCCCCAACTCCTGTAGTTACTGTGGCTCCCTCCCCAACTCCTGTAGTTACTGTGGCTCCCTCCCCAACTCCTGTAGTTACTGAGGCTCCCTCCACAACTCCTGGAGTTACTGTGGCTCCCTCCACAACTCCTGTAGTTACTGAGGCTCCCTCCACAACTCCTGGAGTTACTGTGGCTCCCTCCACAACTCCTGGAGTTACTGTGGCTCCCTCCACAACTCCTGTAGTTACTGAGGCTCCCTCCACAACTCCTGTAGTTACTGTGGCTCCCTCCACAACTCCTGTAGTTACTGTGGCTCCCTCCCCAACTCCTGTAGTTACTGCGGCTCCCTCCCCAACTGCTGGAGTTACTGCGGCTCCCTCCCCAACTGCTGAATCGACGGAGGCTCCAACTACTGGACCCACAGAACCACCAATACCAGGTTTGTATGGTGTACTGAGGTTTTAATTTAATTGAACCATTTATATTGTAAACACTGAATCAGAATGTGCAATGTAACTCACTGTGCCTTGTATATATGTGTCTATTTTTACCTTATTTTTTAGCACTTGCTTGTATTTAAATATGTTTTAGTTATATACTCGTACTGGCATCGCGTCCTGCTCTTAAGCCATATCGAGATATACCTCATCTCCTGTACCTACTGTACTACATTAACAAAAACAAAACACCCTTGCACTTGACCAGGCCCCGCCCCAGTGGCTTACTACAAGACACCGGGCGTGGTCACCACTCACCCTTTCCTTGTTTTCGTTTTCCATCATGGCGGTTGCGTAGCACCCTGTGTAACTAGCGTTATGAAGTGTAAGGAGAAATTGCGCAATGTTCAGTTTTCACCGAAGATTCGCCAGCCCCTGGAATCTTCTCGGCATGTTCCAACGGCACGTCGGGTCTGTCCTGGTGTTTCCTCGTCTCTTGGCAGCGGTTCGAGGGACAGCGTGCGATGTTTAGCTATCAAGCTAACTCGCACAGGCTCTGTGCCATCAGGCATTAACGCTGGTGTTAGTAATGCTGCTTGTTGTTCTGTTAAGACAACCGAGTTGTGTATCGGCGCAAGGGGCAGGATGTCTGGGTGAACGTCCCTCTGAGTTGGCCGTTTTCCAGGCTATCCTGGAGCGCGCTGCTAATACTAATGCTATAATGCTGGGTCACTGTTCTAATCTACTCCGGGCCATAGGGACCATGCACACGGGTACAAGGGCCAAGATGGTAACCCCAGACAGCAACAGTGAAGAATTTGACATCCTGGCTGGAGTGATGCAAGGGGACACCCTTGCCCCCTTCCTTTTCGTCATAGTCCTCGACTATGCGCTCAGGAAGGCCATCAATGGACGGGAGCAGGAACTTGGTCTCACAATAACCCCAAGGAGATCGAGACGACACCCGGGCCATAGTCCTAACAGACCTTGACTACGCGGACGACATCAGCCTGCTCTCTGACCAGGTGGAGCAGGCACAGGAACTCCTGTGCAGAGTGGAGACGGACTGCGCCAAGGTTGGCCTTAGGCTAAATGCCAAGAAAACCGAGGTCATAATGTATAACATCCTCCCGGATCACCCACCTCTTAAGGACAACAGGAGGCTCTGCTCTAAAGGAAGTCAGTGATTTCAAGTACCTGGGCTCGTGGGTCAACTCGTCCGAGCAAGACCTTAAAGTGAGGAAGGCACATGCGTGGAGGGCTCTGAACGGCATGACCAGTGTGTGGAAATCTAACCTCCCCCGTCAAATCAAGCTCAACTTCTTTCATGCAACAGTTGAGTCTGTCCTTTTGTATGGCAGTGAATGCTGGACCTTGAAGCCCACCCTGCAGAAGTCCTTGGATGGGTGCTACACCAGAATGATGCGTGTGGTGCTCAACATCAACAGGGATGAGCATGTCACTAATGCAAACTTGTATGGGGGGGTGCTAAAGGTGAGCAATAAAGTGGCAGTCAGGAGAATGAGGCTGGCAGGTCACTGCCAGAGACACCATGAGATGCCAACCAGCAAACTTGTGCTGTGGGAACCAACACACGGGCATCGATCACGAGGACGTCCCACGTTAACCTACGTGGACGTACTCAGGAGAGATGCGGGAACAGAAAGCACCGGCGAGCTAGCCAGATGCATGGAGGATCGGGATGACTGGAAGCACCGATGGAGGGCCCGTCCGAGGACAACCTAGATAGACTGTTCTAATGTTCCCCGCTGTGGGATGTCACCGATTTTCCCTCCTCTTAACCGGTTCATTGATGAAGGTCAGTCGGTAGCTAATGTGGGGGGTTTTGCTGAGACTTATTTACCCTTTTTACGGGGTAAATGGGTTGACAACAGGGCGCAGGGCAGGTGTGCCGTGGCTAGAAAGCCAGGTAGCATCGATCCTATGCTCCGGCGGGGTTGAACGGTGTCTCACCCGGAAGCCGACGCTTGAGAGCAGGTCGGCCCGGCAGGTGGCAGTATGGACTGATGAGAGTTATACTGCCATAGGCAGTGTCGTGGCTCAGCTGATTGTTTTTCTGTCCACATTAGCGTCGGGTAGTGGGGCTACAGGGCCAGCCGACGCTGAAAATATCTTGTGTATTTTTGGGGTTATAGAAATCTTGAATCAGTTGCAAGCTATAACTGCAGGAAGGATCAGGATGCTATCAACACTTGTTAATAGGCATCTCTGGTTGGAGCATTCTTCCCTTGGGGAGGAAGAAAAGTTTCTTCTCCTTACGGCTCCTCTTTCCGCGGAATTACTTTTTTGTTCTGCGGGAGCGCGGTCGGTATTTGACCTGGGCCCCACACCGCCTCACACTATGCAGCCGAAGGTGAGAGCACGGCCTCGTCAGTGACTATGGCGAGGCCCTCGACAAGCGGCCATATTTCCCCCGCCAGAGGTACCCTGGAGTTAAGTCAACAGGTGTCTACAAGGCCGACAGCCTTGGCGGCCGAGGGATCGGCTACATTGGATGAGCACGGCCTAAGAAACCGTCGCCGTCCTGCCGCGAGCATCCCGCTCTCCGATCACTCCCTCCCCCAACACCAGCGGAAAAGGGGCTCTGATTTGTTTCCTTTGGCTGCGGGCCGCAGGCCTTCATTGAAGCGCATGCGGCCCCACGTTTCACTTCTCATGGGGACAGAGGCTGAGCCTGGGTCTGTCCGTGAGAATGTTGTGCTGTCACGTGGCTCCCTCGCCACGCATTATGCGTCTGCGAGCGGCGAGCCTGGTGTTATGTCTGTCACCTTCGATGGTGGTCAGCAGGGGGACTCGAGGCCTCTTCGAAAGAATGCTCAGCGCGGGTTTCCCCGACCTCGCCTTCGCCAGGCCGGGTATCACGTTGATGTCTCCCACTCCCGCAAGATCGGCAGTGGTCTGGCAAGCGCGCGTGATTTGGGTGGTAGTAATATCACTGCAGGGCTACGGTGTGTGGGAACCCATGGGGGCCACACACCTTGCATGTCTAGCTACGGAACAACTCCTCAGCATGTTCTGGAGGGGTGTTCAGTGGGGGAGCTTTTGTCACCTGGTTTGATGTTAGCTTCTCCCGTATCAAACCGGCCCTTTCTGTCGGGGTCCCCCCTTGGGTGTGATTGCCTCGTGTGTTGTATCAGGGACCGTTGTCCCGATTCCACGGAACGCCCTGCCTACACGGTTGGTGGGTTCAGAGTTGGCTACACACAGCGGGAGGGACCGGGCCGCCTACCTACAATTCCTTGCGGCCCAGCGCCAGTTGGCGGCAGGTGCGCTCTGGGATTATTGTCACATATGGCTGCAACAGTGCCGTATGTCGAGGTGGATGGAGAGAACGTTGAGGCGGGGGCTTGTCTTGCAGTTCGCACAACCCCACCCTCCGTTTTCAGGTTTGGTGCAGACCCTATTGTCAGGGTCGGCAGCAGTGACAGCTCTGGCCGACGAGATCCAATCTCTGTTGGCGAAGCAGGCCGTAGTCGTGGTCCCGAGAGAGGACGCGATGTCAGGCGTCTACTCCCGTTATTTTCTGGTGCCCAAAAAAACGGGAGGTGTCAGATCTATACTGGATCTGTCCGCGTTCAATCGTCTGATTGTGGCGAGACGGTTCAGAATGTTGACCGTCAAACACCTGTTAAATGCTGTCAGGGTGGGGGACTGGTTCACCTCCATAGACCTGAAGGATGCGTATTTTCACATCCCGATTTACCCTCCTCACAGGAAATACCTACGGTTCCTGTTTCAGGGCGTGGCGTACGAGTACCAGAGGTTGCCGTTCGGCTACTCTCTGGCCCCCTGCACATTCACCAAGTGCGTACAGACCGCGCTGGGGCCTCTACGTCGTCAAGGGATACGAATTATTTTCTACCTCGATGACATTCTGCTCCTCAGCCGGTCGGAGGAGGTCGCCAGGTCTCATACCAGGCTGGTGGTGGAATTTCTCACCAAGCTGGGTTTTGCTGTGAACTGGAAGAAGAGTACGCCTCTTCCCAGTCAACAGGTGGAGTACTTGGGCTTGGTTCTAAGCTCAAGGCCCATGAGGGCAACCCTCTCGGAGCAGCGGCGAGTGACTATCCTCGACGCGCTCGGGGGTCTCCGTCCTGGCGGGACGGTCACGGCGCTGTATGTGATGCGCCTGCTCGGTATGATGGCATCTGCTCACTCTGTGGTCCCTCTTGGCCTCCTCTTCATGAGGAGGATACAGAGGTGGTTTTCCAGTATGAAAATAGACCCGGTGAGGGACAAGTGGAAACGGTTGAAGGTTCCCTTGTCGATACAGGGGGATCTCGCCCACTGGAGGAGGCCTGGTACCCTCACCAGCGGTCACACGTCACGGTCTTCACCGACGCCTCCCTCACGGGATGGGGGGGACGTCTTGGTCAGGACGGACAGCATGACAGCAGCGGCGTATATCAACAGACAGGGTGGAGTACGTTCCATCCATCTGCACCGGGCGGCGTTCGAGCTCTGGCTGTGGGTGTCTCGCAATCTGCGCAGCTTGAGGGCGCTCCACATCCCTGGCAGGGACAATGTGGGCGCAGATGTGATGTCGCGGGCGGTCCTCGTTACGATGAGTGGGGACTACATCCAGACATAGTCAGGCAGATCTGGGACCGCTTCGGGGAAGCCTCGTGGATCTGTTTGCGAGCAGACAGTCCCACCAGTGCCCCTTGTGGTTCTCGGTCAGTCGGGGGGACGATCCTCCCTTGGGGGTGGATGCCTTCTCGATGTATCCATGGCCGCCCGGGCTTCTGTACGCTTTTCCCCCCATACATCTGATAGGTCAGTTGTTGGAGCGGGTACGTTGGGAGCGCAGGACCTAGATCCTGATTGCGCCGGACCGGGGCGCAGCTATGTGGTTCCCGGTCCTGATCCAGCTCTTGATAGCCCCGCCGTGGCCTGTTCCTTGGTCGTGTCGGGCCCTCTCTCAAGCGCACGGGTCTCTGTGGCAGTTCCCTGTGCTGGGCCAGCCGCTGATGGTTTGGCTGGTGAGAAGGTGAGTCTGGAGAGGATGGACCCTTCTGTGGTTGACACCATCCGGAACGCGCATGCTCCTTCCACTATCGCGCTTTACGCGGGTAGGTGGCGTATTTTCCAAGAGTGGTGTAAGGTGGGGGGCCGGGACCCGGTGTCCTGCCCCCTGGACGCTGTCCTTACCTTCCTTCAGTCTATCCTTGATAGACTGTTGGCCTGTAGCTGTTCCGCAACCGTTCCTACTTCCGGGGTAGGCCTGATTGGCCCCGACAGGCACATGACCCGCCGCGGCCACGCCCCGCGGCAGCCCCAGGACGCGGCAACGCGGCAACGAGGCTGCTGTGGTTCACAGGCGCTTATCATGCAATCATTTATCATTTAACATTTGAAAGGCATACATTGTTGTATGAAATAAAATAGTATAGAGACATATGTTAGCTCTCGGGAGCGATGGCTTAGCACCAGCTGGGGACCGGTGTTAGCTCTCGGGAGCGATGGCTAGCTAGTTAGCACCAGCCGGGGACCGGTGTTAGCAGCCGGGAGCGATGGCTAGCTAGTTAGATGGCTAGCTAGTTAGCACCAGCCGGGGACCGGTGTTAGCAACCGGGAGCGATGGCACCAGCCGGGGACCGGCGTTAGCTCTCGGGAGCGATGGCTAGCTAGTTAGCACCTAGCCATCGCTCCCGAGAGCTAACACCGGTCCCCGGCTGGTGCTAACTAGCTAGCCATCGCTCCCGAGAGCTAACACCGGTCCCCGGCTGGTGCTAACTAGCTAGCCATCGCTCCCGAGAGCTAACACCGGTCCCCGGCTGGTGCTAACTAGCTAGTCATCGCTCCCGAGTGCTAACACCGGTCCCCGGCTGGTGCTAACTAGCTAGCCATCGCTCCCGAGAGCTAACACCGGTCCCCGGCTGGTGCTAACTAGCTAGCCATCGCTCCCGAGAGCTAATGCCGGTCCCCGGCTGGTGCTAACTAGCTAGCCATCGCTCCCGAGAGCTAACACCGGTCCCCGGCTGGTGCTAACTAGCTAGCCATCGCTCCCGAGAGCTAACAGCGGTCCCCGGCTGGTGCTAACTAGCTAGCCATCGCTCCCGAGGGCTAACACCGGTCCCCGGCTGGTGCTAACTAGCTAGCCATCGCTACCGAGAGCTAACACCAGTCCCCGGCTGGTGCTAACTAGCTAGCCATCGCTCCCGAGAGCTAACACCGGTCCCCGGCTGGTGCTAACTAGCTATCCATCGCTCCCGAGAGCTAACGCCGGTCCCCGGCTGGTGCTAACTAGCTAGCCATCGCTCCCAAGAGCTAACGCCGGTCCCCGGCTGGTGCTAACTAGCTAGCCATCGCTCCCGAGAGCTAACACCGGTCCCCAGCTGGTGCTACCTAGCTAGCCATCGCTCCCGAGAGCTAACACCGGTCCCCGGCTGGTGCTAACTAGCTAGCCATCGCTCCCGAGTGCTAACACCGGTCCCCGGCTGGTGCTAACTAGCTAGCCATCGCTCCCGAGCTACCACCGGTCCCCGGCTGGTGCTAACTAGCTAGCCATCGCTCCCGAGAGCTAACGCCGGTCCCCGGCTGGTGCTAACTAGCTAGCCATCGCTCCCGGCTGCTAACACCGGTCCCCGGCTGGTGCTAACTAGCTAGCCATCGCTCCCGAGAGCTAACACCGGTCCCCAGCTGGTGCTAAGCCATCGCTCCCGAGAGCTAACATATGTCTCTATACTATTTTATTTCATACAACAATGTATGCCTTTCAAATGTTAAATGATAAATGATTGCATGATAAGCGCCTGTGAACCACGGCAACGCGGCAACGCGTCCTGGGGCTGCCGCGGGGCGTGGCCGCGGCGGGTCACGTGCCTGTCGGGGCCAATCAGGCCTACCCCGGAAGTAGGAACAGTTGCGGAACAGCTACAGGCAGACTGTCGGCTTCGACGGTGAGGGTATATGCTGCCGCTATATCCTCTTGTCATAAGGGGTTTGAGGGCATTGCGTTGTTCAGCCACCCTCTTGTGAAGCGTTTCCTGCTTGGCGCTCGGCGCCTTAAGCCGGTGAAACGTTCTCTGGCTCCGAGTTGGGATCTTCAATTGGTCCTCGGTCGGTTGTCCGAGGCCCCGTTTGAGCCTCTTGAGCGAGCGCCTTTGGAACAGCTGTCGTTCAAGACTGCGTTCCTGCTGGCCATCACCTACGCTAAGCGCGTGGGTGAGCTCTGTGCTCTCTCGGTGCGGCCTGAGTGCCTGTCTATTTGTGTCGATAGCGGCGCCACTCTGAGGCCTAATCCAGTCTTCGTGCCAAAAAATTTCCGGAGCTCTTTTCGCTCCAGGGATATTGTGGTTCAGGCGTTTCATCCGCCTCCTCACGCAGATCTTATCTTCCTGTCCTCAATGTCCCTGTGTGCGAAACAAAAGATTTATATAGGAAAAATAATCACCATTGGCTGGGTGATAAGGGAACAAACAAATATACAAACAGGTTATGGGATAAACAGAAATGTACAACAGGCAGGAACACAAAAGGTACAATACTATAGAAAATGGCAAAGAACCAGAGCTCCCACAAAAATGAGCTCCCACAGAGCTTTGACTAGCTCACACCAAAAATGAGCTCAAACTGAGCTTTGACCAGCTCTGACACAAATGTATCCCAAAGAACCACGGCTCTATACCACCAAAATGAGAGCTCTACCACCAACACCACCAGATATAATTACCACCACAGACACCGACAGAGCTCTGGCTAACACTGCACACAATGAGATATATGAAGGGAGAGAGAAAGGTTGATTGCTGACGAGCCCCAGCTGTTGCTGGAGTGAGATGGTGATTGACCAGCTGCTGCTGGAACTGAGAGACCCTGAGATAGATATGTTACACAGGAGGGAGACAAAAAACAACAAAACAACCTGCCTACATACATAACACATGATATATATATATATATATTAGGGCTGTCAGTTTATCGCGTTAATTAGATTAATTAATTACACAGCAAATTATCGCGTTATGAAAATTAACTCAAAATGTATTACAAAAAAGATTTTTTTTATTTATTTTTAATATTAATAACTTTTTTTTGTATCTCATTCATTCCATGAGAATGTAGAATACACATTTACAGATTTTTTTTTTAATATGGTCCATTTGCATGTTCTTGGTATCTGATTCTAGGGACATCTATGAATCTCAGGGAATGTATTCCCAGTGTCAGAAATACTGTGGGCTAGATCCACAAAGAATGGATTGCACGGTGCAAGTTGCACCCTTACTTACAATTCATTATGAATTGAAAATGGGGGACCCTGATGTAACCAAGACGAAAGTCTTTCTCTGGTCTGCATGCCCTTAACAATTGTGTGTATTGAGCCGTACTGTATTGTACCCATTCTGCAATCTGTTAATAATATTTACATTCAATCAATCAAGCTGCGCTGTGATTGATTGAATGAAAATTAAATTTTGATCAATTGTAATGAACCAAATGAGAATATCAATACATTTTTTTTTATCTTTGACCAGACCTGAAAAATCTAAGCAAATTAATAGATGGAAGATGATTAAACAGAAAGTTTTGTAGATACAGTACTGAATTCTGCCATCTGGACACATGCTATTTGAAATATGATTATAGAATATAGAATATGAGGCATAAAATGGTTATGCGATTAAAATGCGATTAATTCGATTAATTAATTACAAATCCTGTAATTAATTAGATAAATTTGTTTAATCGCCTGACAGCACTAATATATATATATATATATACAAGGACAGAGTCCATAACACATGGTTACAGCAAATGTGGACAATATTGAAACAGATGAAATTAAGACTGCTGATAAGCCCTTAACCCTTGTGTAGTGTTGGGGTCTCTGGGACCTGTTTTCATTGTTTACTAAAAGGGAAATTATACAATGAATCTTTTTTTTAACCTGAGACTCATTGGCCTTGGTTCATTTTATGTGAAGACTGTTTACCCCCCCCCCCCCCCCCCCCCCCTACACATTTTATATTATACTGTATATGTGGTGTGAAAGTATGGAAATTGTAGGTGAAAACAAGTATGTATATATTGTAAAAATGAGACAAAAAGGTTCACTGTGGACCTTCATTGCTTGCCTCCACCTCGTTTCATTTATACGTTTCAAGATAAACATGATTTATTCCATTCATGTCTTGATCATAATGGATTCTTTTTTTTTGTACACACATCACATTTTATCACAAAAAAAAGTAGACAGTGAAAAAAAAAGTGTTTAGTTGAATAACACCATAGTTTACCCGTGAATTATTGTGGTACACCTCCATGGGAGATTTGGTGCAAATACACCTTTTCCTCAGTGAGTTACAGCCATTTATATGGATATTGTTCTGTGCATTGTTTAGCAGACAATGTGAAATAAATATATTACTTTTGGTAACACTATCACCTCTAAATATAAAATATAAAAGTATTATATTCCACTGGAAAATAAATAACCTAATCTGTTGACATGGAGGACTGCAGTATTGAAACAAATATTTTATTCATCACTACAAACAAAAGTATGACAATAAATAAGTAGTAAAAAGTTAAAACACACTCCTCACGGCAAACAAAACTGAAATAATAAATAAGTAATAAATAATATATAAGTAGTAAAACACATTACAAACTTGCACACATCACTGCAAACAAAACAGACATAACCAGCTCCTCTCTTTATCCTCTTTCATGCATGATCAGCGTGCGCTCACTGACTGCAGTCTCATCTCTGGGGAGATTCTAGGAAGGAGACCCAGCCCATGTGACCGTGTCTAGCATTTCTATTGGCTATAGGCTAAAGGCACAACAACATATATAAAAGGGAAGAATGTACTGGTCTGGATGCGTGTAGCTTATTGCCAGCGGAAGAGTGCAAGGGCGCTTCCGCATTCTTCGCCATACGCCAGTAGGGTAATGCGCATTTCCTTTTCCTTCGCCCAGGTGCTCGCGCGCGCATGCGCATGAGATCCCCGCTTGGTTCGACGCTTTGGTTCATATTAATCACATATTAACACGCTTTGGTTCATATTAATCACATATTAACGCTAACGCGCCATATTAGCACACATATATACACGCGATGGACGCAGCAGGCGATCATATTAATCACAGATCATATTAATCACATATTCTGTCATCACAATAAAAATAATCGCGAATTATCCTATAGCCCTACTTATGTACATTTCAACAAAGTGGAGCCGCAGGGGACTTCCATAGCATACGCCTTCAAATCATCTTACCTTGACGATTAAAAGCCTCCACAATTTAGTAAACAGTGTTCCCATGGCTGGTGTTGATATTTTACGTTGCCAGCTTGTGATAATTTGTTGTAGCCAGCCAGCTCAATGCTATCATACCCAACTAACGTTAATGCCATTCAGAATTTATTAACATAGCTACAACAACACACAGTAACGTTGATATAATTACATGCATCATTGTTTACAAAGGACTGGACACGGACAAGTTAAAGAGCAATCAATTAATTTAATATAACAGGTAGTTCGAGCTGCCGACGATCTACACAGACACCAACAAACACAGAAGTTACACAAGCAGAATACATCACATATATTTCCGGTCTGGGAATTTCAAAATAAAAGAGCGACGTCTAAAAGCACCGTAAATATGTTTATTTTGTACATTATCTAACGTTAACACAAACCTAAACTAACTTTAGATTAGTTTAGGTTCTTGTTAACGTTAGATAATGTACAAAATAAACGTATTTACGGTGCTTTTAGACGTCGCTCTTTTATTTTTTGATTTTGAAATCCACCGATCGGAAGTTAAAATGATGCTTCTTTTTCTGCTTGTTATCAATGGGTTGGTTGAGAAGGGAAGTTTTATCTATCATCTATCTAGGCTCTGCGTCGATGTTGCAGAAGCATAAAGGCAGACTGTCTAAAACACTGTTGCTTTGTCGATGTTGTGGTAGCATGTAGAGGCCGTAAGGTTAGAGTTTGTCTTAGAGAATATGTAAAGTACAGTTGACAGCGAGTGAATCGCGTCGCGACTCGCGATAATATACATGTATTCCATAATATGTAAAGTACAGTTGACCGCTGCGTTGTGTTAACGTTACAATGTACAGGGAAATAACATTATGTGGTCCTCGTTTGGATAATATGTAAAGTACAGTTGACAGCTGCGTTGTGTTACGTTGCAATGTACGCGGAAATGCTGCATTGTGTTGCAATGTACTACATGCATTCCATTTCGGCGTCTGAGCGGGGGGAAAGAAAATGCGCATTTGGAGGGCGTTACCGCGGCCAATCAGGGCAAAATGCGGAAGCACTCTTGCACTCTTCCGCTGGCAATAAGCTACACGCGGTCTGGATTGGCAAAACAAGATTTTAGTAGATTCTATGTCGAACTCCGGTACTCTGTGTGACGCGATATATAGGCTAGTGTTTTGTAAAAGCATCTAGTGACACGGTTTTAGAGGGATAACTAGCATTACTGTATTTCAAATAGTTGATATATTTGATTACTTTAGGATTACCCGGTTTCATAACTAGCATTACTGTTACAAAGGATCAGATTAAACCGAATATATATATTTATTTATTGATATATATTGCATAGTATTTGTATATCGTTTGATATCCCTTGTATATTCCTTGTACATATACACGGAATGTCCCTTTAGCCTAGTCCAGACCATAATATTCCATTCTCCTATTGGACAGCGGTCCACAGGCGCCAGGGGCCATGCCCCCGGAGCCAGGTTCAAAGTCACCGTCACGACATGTCTGTACATGCCCGGCCTTGCCCAGGGATACGCGACAGAAATGAGATTGGCACTAGTTTGTTCACCGTGCATATAAATACGGCGCAGGTGAATACAGAAGTATGTTACCCAATAAGTTGAAGCCTCACCCACGATACAACGTGCGGTGAAGTATGGCCTGTTTGGCCCCAGAATAGAGCATTGAGACCGCGTGCGAATTAATAACTGAATTGTCAGAGTTTGGCGCTATACCGTCGAGTGCGACATATTTCTATTAAGTCAATAATAGTCTATTTGTGTATAGTGTATCGTGCGGCTAAAGTTCTACAGTGACCAGCATCTCCAACGCTTCTTCGTATTAGCTAGAGTTCTTATCCAGGCTGGGCTGACCACATGGCGCTTTCACCCGAGGAGACCTAGACGAGAACCGTGTGGACATGTACACTGGATTAATCTACCCGACGACTACATAGCCCTTTGCGGCTGGAATATATTTGCTTTGGTCCTGTGATTTATGGAGCGGATAATCGCCGACGCCTGCACGTGTTGGATTTACCCCGCGAGGAGTCAAGTCGAGTCGGCGCCTCAGAGAGCCTGAGGCCGACTAGCTTTCTTCACTGTGGAGCTACAGTCTACGGAGAACAGCTGTATTCGTCTGTGGATCAAGAGGCTATCGCACCGTCTCCTGTACTCGGAGTCTCCTTAGTCATCGTTGATCGGACGTTCTACTACCGACAGATCCCCTACCCCTGCCGGCTTACTACCGGGGGGACCCTTCCAGTATCTCCCGCTATATTACTAGTGTACCATAGATATAATTCCCTAAGATTCAGGTTGTATAATTACCTCCTGCGTAACCAGAGAATGGACATTCAGTATTGATTTGCCTACGCATATTCCTTTGCCTTACAAGTGCATTCAAAGTATAATATAAAGTATATTATGTACCTTTTGCTCCATTAAATACTTGATTATACCTTTGTGTGGAACCGATTTCATTGTGGGAAGTGTTCATCATATTCATATATCGTGTACTGTATGGCCAGTAATTAAAGTACATAAAGCGGTAGTGGTTTAATGATACCATACTTATCAATACAGTCAGGGAATTGTATCCCTCAGTTACAATTGGTCCTTCGAGCCGGAGGGTAACTAGTGTAATATTAATATAGTGGTATTAATATTGACATGGCCTATGATGAACACTCCACAAAACGGTCCTCCTAAAGTAGATCGCCCGCAGCGTAGACGGCAGACACCTCAGTACTTAGAGGATTACGTTGCCAGTATACTACCTAGCCTTCTACAGACGGTAAACGCGGAAAAAGTAGAAAGTAAAATTATGTCCGACCCTATCGACCAGGCTACCCCGCCAACAGAGGCCCTAGTGGGTTCTAATGTAACTGACCAAGCTCACGGTAGGGACCAGGAGGGACCCGACACGACTTTACCCCCCGCCAAGACCGAAGAAGTAGTCCCCGGAGAGCTCCAGGAGAAAGACAGCCCTCCAGGGATGGAACTCTACCCGCTACAAGAAGAGGAGAGCACCCCGGAGATGGATCTCCAGGACTCGCCACAGGAGAACAGATCTCCAACGAGTACTGCCAGGAGCGGATCACCTCAACCAGCGTCTTCCCCCAGCGAGGCGGACAAGATGCTGGCACAGGCATTCCTCGCCAGCCTAGCAGCCTCAACAGAGCGCGATCGACTCCAAGCACAGACGCTTAGTGAGCGCGAACATTCTTCCATGGAAAGAGAACGCCTTCAAGCGCAGCAACGGAGCAACGAAGATCGTATACGTCTAGAGATTAGACGCCTTCAGACGGAAGAGAATATGGTAAGGGACCGGGCCGAAGCCCAGCGCGCCGCCGCCGAAGCCCAGCGCGCCGCTGCCGGTGCCCAAAGAGAAGCAGAGCGCGACATCGCTCTCACCAAGCGCGAAGCCGAGCGCGACCGATTACAAGCGCAGCTAATGGAGCAGCTGATCGCCAGGGCAACACCCCCTCCCTCCGCACGGGGTTCCAGGGCCTCGTCAAGACACGGGTCAAGGGCACCCTCCCCTACCCGATCAAGCGACCCTGAGCCCGACCACCAGAGAGAGCCTATACCCCCCTCCGAACTCCTTCCCCGACCGGTCCAAGTGAGACCCAGCTACAAGGAAGAAATGGTATACACCGCGGAGAGGCTAAATAGACGACTACAGGATCTAGAGGACCTGCCAGAGGAAGCAGAAGAGGGAGAGGAGGAGAGTCAAGCCCGACAGCAGCACAGTACTCCACAGGACCAGGAGGTCCAGTACAGCCCAGGCTCTACCCCCGCGGCTCTGCGCTACAGACCCCCGACTCAATTCACGGGTGAGCTTGACGCACGGCCAGCCCCGAGGAATAGCACCTGGATACGCGGGCCATGGTACCCCGCAGGTACCAGCCCACCAAGAGGCGTAAGAGGAGACTCGCCTAGGAGGCCTCTCTTCCAACGCTCACCGATGTGCCAGCCATCCACGGCATCATACATTGGCACACCGACGTTTCCGGACTTCACCCATGAGAACAGAGCACAGTACACGGAGCTACGAATGTGCTTAGAGACAATGTTGTCCGATGTAGCTGACGAACAGTACAAGTATGCTATCCTACTGAAGCACCTCAAGGTGCCCCGAGCACACAATATAGCGCTAGCCTATGCCAACTCTACTACCCCATACACAGCGGCTCTAGCAGCACTCGACCAAAGATATGGACGCATATGGGACTACGTAATACAAGAGATAAGGCATATTGACCGCCTACCCCCAGTTACAGACAATCGCTCACTAGATGACCTGTCTATCAAGGTACAATCCCTGGTAGGGATGCTGGGGGCGCAAAGAGAAAAGGGTATGCACGAACTGTACGCAAACTCTAATCTCGAGAGGATTTTAGAGAAGCTTCCGCCCGCCCGACAAGAGCGCTTCAGGCGGCAAAGAGACCACCGTGATCCTAACGGTCCCGAGCCATCCCTCCTAGACCTAGCCGACTTCCTAGCGAGAGAAGTCAACAGCCTACGGTTGGATACGTTCATGCGGAGCACACCAAGCTCCAGAGAGGGACCTAGGAGAGCAAACGATGGCCGAAGATTGGTGACTGTCATGCACCAATCAGAATCAGTACCGAGCAGCAAGAACCACAGTACCCCCTCGATGAAAGAGAAGTGGAAGATGGTGTGCCCGTACTGCGAAAAGGAACACTGGTTGTCACAATGTGACATGTTCAAGAAGATGACCGCCGACGAGGTGAGTCAATGGATAAAGTCCAACCGACGCTGTTACCGATGTGCGCGCAGTCACATGGCAGCCGATTGCCGCTTAAAGAAGAGGTGTAGTCGGTGTGACGGAGCCCACCTAGATGTCCTACACGACCGTAACAGAAGAAAGCCTGCACCCTCAAGCAGCACAAAGGCAAGTGTTATGTACATTGACCCCGCCAGCAGCGGGGGCGCCCAGGTGCTCTTAAAGGTGGTCCGCGTAACACTGAGTTACCAAGACAAGGTCATGGACACTTACGCCGTCCTTGACGACGGGTCAGAGAAGACCCTTCTCCTTGCGTCCGCTGCGGCCCAGCTGGGGCTGCGGGGGAGCGAAAACCAGATGACGATTCGGACAATAAGAAGAGATCTAAAGACGATAAAGGGCGAGAATGTCTCCTTCACTATCGCAGCAAGCGGGCAGCCAGAGAGACGGTATAGGATTACTAATGCTTTCACCAGCCAAGAAATAGGCCTGTCGCAGTACACCTACCCCATCGCCAAGCTGATGGATAAATATGTGCACCTGCGTCAACTACCTATCCCGCTCATAGACGGTGCCACCCCGACCCTGCTGATAGGCTCCGACCATGCAGACCTCATAGTCCCGATAGACCGGGTCCACACAGGGCCCAGAGGCTGTCCTGCAGCAGTCGAGACCCGCCTAGGATGGACATTACAAGGCCCCCTCGCCAAGTCTCTTAACCGAACAGCAGCCACTAACTGCCTCCACTCCAGAGTGACAGAAGAAGACACCACCCTCCTACAGCATGTCGAGAGGCTATGGACACTAGAGACAATGCCCTTTAAGAACGAAAAAAAAGACATTCGTTCCAAGGAAGACATTTACGCTATAGCCCTCCTCGAGCAAGGGACAAAGAGAGTCAAAGTCAACGGAGTGATGAGATACGCAACTCCACTCCTGAGGCGAGAGGGTATGTCTACCTTCCACGCCCCAAAAGAAGCGACGGAGCGGTATCTATTGAACACAGAGCGGCGCCTAGCCAGAGACCCCGCTCAAGAGACGGTGTACCGCGCTGAGATTAACAAGCTAATCACAGCGGGACACATAAAGAAAATTGACATTAAAGAGGCCGATCAGACGACCGAATCATGGTACGTGCCGCACCACAAAGTCCACCACAACGGCAAGGATCGTATTGTGTTCAACTGCAGCTACCAGATCGGAGCACAAAATCTGAATAAAGAGCTCTTGCCCGGCCCAACACTCGGCCCCTCTCTACTAGGCGTGTTACTACGTTTCCGCCAGGACAAGGTGGCCATCAGCGGCGACATCAAAGGGATGTTCCTGCAGGTGAGACTAGTGGAGGAGGACAAGCCCCTGCTGCGGTTCCCATGGAGAGAGAGGATCGGGGATGAGCAACCAGCCATCTATCAATGGGAAGTCCTCCCTTTCGGAACCACATGCAGCCCATGCTGTGCTACGTTTGCACTGCAAAAACACGTCGCAGAGGACCCAGCAGCAGATGAAGAGGTCCGACAAAGTGTAGGAAATAGTTTCTACGTGGACAACTGTCTGCAAAGCGTCTCGACGTCAGAAGAAGCCGAGGCCCTTCTACTCAAGCTCTGCGCCTCCCTGATCAAAGGCGGCTTTGATCTCAGGCAGTGGGCCAGCAGCGACCCGCAAGTATTGCGCAGCCTCTCCCCCGAGGACAAGGCAGCAAGCAGCGAGACCTGGATGGCGACCATCCCAGGAGAAGCCCAAGAAATGACATTAGGACTAGTCTGGCGCTTCAAAACAGACTCGCTCCAGTATAAACACACACCCCTGACCAAGGAGCAGGGAAGGTCGACTGTACTACCGACCACCAGACGGAGTGTATACAGAACACTTGCCAGACAATATGACCCGTTGGGATGTATTCTACCTTACACCACCAGGGCAAAGATGATTGTAAGAGCGTTATGGGACAAGGACCAGGGCTGGGACGACCCCATACCCGAACACCTTGCATCCACATGGAGAGAGTGGGAGACGGAACTCAGCTCACTCCCAGGTGTCAACATATGCCGCAGCTACTTCCCACCCACAGTGAGGCCGGAGACATGCCAGATGGACCTGCACGTCTTCAGCGACGCCTCCGAAGTAGCCTACGGTTCGGTGGCCTACTTGCGTGCCCGAGAGGAGGGAGGAGAAATACATACTGCTTTCATCCTGGCTCGCTCAAGAATAGCCCCACGAAAGCAACAATCTATCCCGCGTCTAGAGCTCTGCGCAGCCCTAGCAGGAGCGCAGCTCGCCACGTTAATCCAACGTGAACTCACCATTCCGGTGCAAAGAACAATCTTGTGGTCAGACTCCACGACAGTACTCACATGGATCCGGTCTGATTCGTGCAGATACAAGGTCTTCGTGGGAGTCAGAGTCACAGAGATTCAAGATTTAACAGAAGTAGCAAGCTGGAGGTATGTGGACACAAAACACAACCCAGCTGACGTCATCACCCGGGGAATGTCCCTGGATGACCTCACCCGTCACAACCTATACAGTGACGGGCCAGAGTTCCTCAAGCTCCCGGAAGAAGAGTGGCCTACACCCACCCCATGGGAGGCGAGTAAAGAGGAGGCCGAAAACAAGAAATCTATGTTCTGTGGATTGAACACACTCGTCTCCACAGACCCCGACATAGACGATTGCCTCACCCTAGAGAGTGCGCAGCTAAAGACATTCCTGTGGCACCACCCAGAGGTTCAGCCCACTACTGACATTACAGCAGCTGACTACGAAGAAGCAGAACTTCTTCTACTACAACGAGCCCAGAGAGACTCGTTCCCCGATGAGCTAGACTGTCTACAGGGAGCAAAGCCCGTCCCATCAGACAGCAGACTGCTCCACCTAGCCCCCGAGAGCAACGCCCATAGTCTCATCAGAGTGGGTGGTCGTCTGCGGAGAGCTCCAGACTTACCGGATGACGTCAAGTACCCGATAGTCTTAAACAGCCGACACAAGGTCACAGAGCTGATCATAAAGAAATACGACGAGGATGTGCACCACGCCGGGGCAGAGAGAGTCTTCACGGAGATCAGACGTCGTTATTGGATACTGCAAGGGAGAGAAGCAGTGCGGCGCTTCCAGCGAACCTGTCTAGACTGTCGTAAGTGGCGAGCGCAGCCCAGTATACCCCGGATGGCTGACCTACCTCCCTGTTGCCTCCGACTCGGCGACAAGCCTTTTCACTCCACCGGTATGGACTGTTTCGGCCCGCTGTATATAAAGAAAGGAAGAGGAACCGAGAAGCGGTGGGGTATTGTATTCAAATGCATGACCACCCGAGCGATGCATATAGAACTCCTTCCAACCATGAGCACAGACTCATTCCTTATGGCCTTCCGAAGATTCACATCGCGGAAAGGCAAACCGTCTATATTATTGTCTGATCACGGGACAAACTTCAAAGGCGGAGAAAGAGAGCTGAGAGAGAGCTTCCAAGCTATGGGCCCAGAACTTAAGACCCACCTCGCTCCATCCCAGATTGACTTCCAGTTTAATCCCCCGAACGCACCTCACTTCGGTGGAACTTGGGAACGAGAAGTACGTTCAATAAAGACAGCCCTGTACGCCGTGCTTGGGGCCCAGACCGTGGCGGAAGAAGTCCTAATGACAGTCCTCACGGAGATCGAGGGAGTATTGAACTCAAAGCCCCTCGGTTACGTCTCAAGTGATGTAGCAGATGTCGACCCATTCACCCCCAACACACTCTTGATGGGGCGGCTGGACCCCGCGCTACCCCAGACAATGTACAGGCCTGAAGAAGCGAACGGCCGAAGAATGTGGAGGTACAGTCAAGTATTGGCTGACAAGTTTTGGAACAGCTTCCTACTCCACTACCTACCGTCTCTACAGACCCGCCAGAAATGGGTGAAAGAGAGAGACAATTTGACAGAAGGAACAGTCGTCATGATTATCGACCAGTCACTACCCCGAGCTATGTGGCCGGCTGGCCGCGTAAGCAAAGTGATCACCGGTGCCGACGGAAAGGTCCGAGCAGCCGAAGTGCTCGTCCAAGGGCGGATCTACACCCGACCCGTGGCGAGGCTAATAGAGTTGCCGAGGCTCCCCGATACTATCGATGACGACCATGACCCCATGACTTTGTGAACTGACCGACCCCTCACAACAGACATTGAGTAGTGGACAGTGCGGTTAATCTGTCTCTGCTTAGCTAATTAGGTGGGACTAATTAGGGGGCGGCTGTTACAAAGGATCAGATTAAACCGAATATATATATTTATTTATTGATATATATTGCATAGTATTTGTATATCGTTTGATATCCCTTGTATATTCATTGTACATATACACGGAATGTCCCTTTAGCCTAGTCCAGACCATAATATTTCATTCTCCTATTGGACAGCGGTCCACAGGCGCCAGGGGCCATGCCCCCGGAGCCAGGTTCAAAGTCACCGTCACGACATGTCTGTACATGCCCGGCCTTGCCCAGGGATATGCGACAGAAATGAGATTGGCACTAGTTTGTTCACCGTGCATATAAATACGGCGCAGGTGAATACAGAAGTATGTTACCCAATAAGTTGAAGCCTCACCCACGATACAACGTGCGGTGAAGTATGGCCTGTTTGGCCCCAGAATAGAGCATTGAGACCGCGTGCGAATTAATAACTGAATTGTCAGAGTTTGGCGCTATACCGTCGATTGCGACATATTTCTATTAAGTCAATAATAGTCTATTTGTGTATAGTGTATCGTGCGGCTAAAGTTCTACAGTGACCAGCATCTCCAACGCTTCTTCGTATTAGCTAGAGTTCTTATCCAGGCTGGGCTTACTACCGGCTTACTACCGGGGGGACCCTTCCAGTATCTCCCGCTATATTACTAGTGTACCATAGATATAATTCCCTAAGATTCAGGTTGTATAATTACCTCCTGCGTAACCAGAGAATGGACATTCAGTATTGATTTGCCTACGCATATTCCTTTGCCTTACAAGTGCATTCAAAGTATAATATAAAGTATATTATGTACCTTTTGCTCCATTAAATACTTGATTATACCTTTGTGTGGAACCGATTTCATTGTGGGAAGTGTTCATCATATTCATATATCGTGTACTGTATGGCCAGTAATTAACGTACATAAAGCGGTAGTGGTTTAATGATACCATACTTATCAATACAGTCAGGGAATTGTATCCCTCAGTTACAATTACTGTATTTCAAATAGTTGATATATTTGATTACTTTAGGATTACCCGGTTTCATAACTATCATTACTGTATTTCAAGTAGTTTATATATTTTATTACATTAGGATTACCCGGTTTCATAACTAGCATTACTGTATTTCAAATAGTTTATATATTTTATTACTTTAGGATTACCCGGTTTCATAACTAGCATTAATGTATTTCAAATAGTTTACTCGACGTGACCAAACCCGATTTGATCCGGTGAGAAACAAGTGCCAGAAAAGGAACAATTGTCTTGCTCTTCAGAAAATCGAAAAAAATCGAAATCTGTTTTTTTTTACATCTTTGAAATGTCAATAATGTGTTCTCTTATTTGCTCTTATTTTCAAACTTAAATACAACTTGTAAATGAGGTAATTATTGTTATATAGTTCGACAGTATTGTCTCTCAATACTGTGGAAAAACTACAGGTGAGGGGATTTACGTGTGGGTCTGTCAGCTTAACAGGTACTTAAGAGGTGTTGAAACACACACAGCCAAACGCTCTCCTTTCTTAGCAGGGAGAAGAACAATGTTTATACACTTTATCTTAATGTTATAAGTTATAGCAACGCAACAAACGCAGTGTCCTGTCCATATAAAAAAGATTAAAAAAAAACGCGAGTCCGCGCGGGTGTATTGTCATTAAATTAAACAACATTAAAACACATTTAGAATGTCACGAATTTGATGAGCGAACGAATTTACTTCGAGTGAATTTATTGCAACCTAATGGTATAAGAAGTAAATTCATTCAATAGGGAAACTCAAAGAAAATAACAAACAAGTTATTATTATTATAGGACGCGTTGGTTGTTGTTGTAGACGAACGCGCGCTGGCAATTCATTTGATGACAAGACAAACGTCTTTCTGGGTCTGCATCCCCTAAACAATTGTGTGTATTGAGCTGTACTGTATTATTGCAACTTGGCTTGAATCCGCAGCAATAAGCCAGATAAACAAAATTGTATTAACGCGCCTCGTTAAATCCTCCGCCGTTTCCTCTCTCTCAGTGCTCCACTGTCCGGCTGGCTGCTCTGCCTGTCTGTCTGGCTACTCTGATCCAATCACATTCAGCGTTTCTCCCCCCCACCCACAGTCTGCGAATCAGAGCAGAGTAGGGCGGGTTTTCACGGAATGGAAAGTCTCTTTGCTTGTGAAGAGTGGCAGAAACCTTTCACTACCACACTACAGAAGGTTAACCCTTTCACTGCCACACTACAGAAGGTTAACTTGATTGATTGATTGAAAACTTTATTAACAGATTGCAGAATGGGTACAATACAGTACAGCTCAATACACACAATTGTTAAGGGGATGCAGACCAGAGAAAGACTTTCATCTTGTTTACATCAGGATCCCCCATTTTCAATTCATCATAGAAAATAATGTTATGAATGCCCGAAAACATTTGTGATGTCACAGTATGATGTCATAATCAAACATTCTAGAACATTTGTGTATCTATTCAACAATTCTCTCACAGCTACAGAAGGTTAACCCTTTCACTGCCACACTACAGAAGGTTAACCTTTAAATCTAAACATCTAAATGCTTATTGATGTAGCCTTTCCTTCAGCCAATACCTTGACCCCCAACATTACATGGCTTATGTGAGGCTTCCAACAAACCTTTCACTACCACACTACAGAAGGTTAACCCTTTCACTGCCACACTACAGAAGGTTAACTTGATTGATTGATTGAAAACTTTATTAACAGATTGCAGAATGGGTACAATACAGTACAGCTCAATACACACAATTGTTAAGGGGATGCAGACCAGAGAAAGACTTTCATCTTGTTTACATCAGGATCCCCCATTTTCAATTCATCATAGAAAATAATGTTATGAATGCCCGAAAACATTTGTGATGTCACAGTATGATGTCATAATCAAACATTCTAGAACATTTGTGTATCTATTCAACAATTATCTCACAGCTACAGAAGGTTAACCCTTTCACTGCCACACTACAGAAGGTTAACCTTTAAATCTAAACATCTAAATGCTTATTGATGTAGCCTTTCCTTCAGCCAATACCTTGACCCCCAACATTACATGGCTTATGTGAGGCTTCCAACAAACCTTTCACTACCACACTACAGACGGTTAACCCTTTCACTACCACACTACAGAAGGTTAACCTTTCCTTATAATACATTTACATTTAGTAATTTAGCTTTTAGACTTACAAGGCAAATACTTCAACTGCCACAACAACTTGCCACAAGACAGAGTCATTGCCATAACAAAAGAGCCTGATGCAAGGTGTTAATGTCCCCAGAGAGAGGGGGGCCATGGAATACAATGCATTCTGGGTAGGGTTGTAGTTGATTAAATCACAGGTGTGAACCTCTCCACAAGTTCGAAGACCATTCATCTCTGAATGCGTTTACTGATATCTCCATGATTCATAGGATGTAGCTTGAAAAATATCCCACCAAAATGTTCAAGTGATGGCTTATTTTTAAGGTATGAATCTGTACTTTCACAATATGTAAAAAAAAAAAAATGAAGATCCCTCAACATGACCCTGAAGTCCATACCTGGTCAATATTATTTGATTACTTTAAGATTATCCAGTTTCATAACTAGCATTACTGCATGTATTTCAAATAGTTGATATATTTGATTACTTTAGGTTTACCCGGTTTCATAACTAGCATTACTGTATTTCAAATAGTTGATATATTTTATTACTTTAGGATTACCCGGTTTCATAACTAGCATTACTGTATTTAAAATAGTTTATATATTTGATTACTTTAGGATTATCCGGTTTCATAACTAGCATTACTGTATTTCAAATAGTTGATATATTTTATTACTTTAGGATTACCCGGTTTCATAACTAGCATTACTGTATTTCAAATAGTTGATATATTTGATTACTAGGATTATCCGGTATCATAACTGGCATTACTGTATTTCAAATAGTTTATATATTTGATTACTTATACCCGGTTTCATAACTGGCATTACTGTATTTCAAATGGTTTATATTCATATATGTTCTCACTCCAGTATGTTTACTTTATTCTGGGTTATCCATAAAGCAATCACAAGTTAGTTACTACATTAAGACACTGCAACCTATTTTATTTATTTTTTACCTTTATTTTACCATGCAGGTAGTCACTTGAGATCAAAGATCTCTTTTTCGATCAAGACCTGGCCAAAATGGCAGCAAAACAAAAACAAACATACAAATACACAAAACACAGACAGAGACATAGAAGGCAAAGTGGGGCAAGGGGATACATTTGAGCTGCAGCAAACAAGATTGAATGGGATTGGGGGAGATTGGAGGGTAGGGTAAAAAAAGTAGAAAGAGGATGGAAAGTGAGGCTTTGCATGAGGTTGCTGGGGAGAGAAGGTCAAGTTAAAAATATAAAATATAACACCACATTATGCAGTGAAGCATCATCATTCTCCAATCTCATTCTTTAAAATGCCCTTAATTTGAACTTTAAAATCAGATATTATGGTAGTGAGGGCCTGCAGTTTCAAAGTTTTTTGAAGTCCATTCCAGGCAGAGGGAGCAGAGAACATGAAGGCCCGGGTTCTGGGTACTGACTGAGGCATATAAATATTCCTGGGATCGTAAGCTGTAAAATGGGTTTGATGTGATGGTGAGGTATGAACCGAGGTAAAAAGGGAGCTGACCAATAATTGCTTTAAATGAAGGTGTACCAATGAAGCCGTACGGGCAGTCAAGGACGGCAATGATGGGTCAGTGATCTATATCCGGTAATAAATCTTAATACACCATGGTAAGCAGTGTCCAACATGTGTAGTGAGGTGGAGCAGGCATTCATGTATAAAACATCACCATAATCTAATACTGGTAAAAAATTGGCAGCAACTAGTTTCTTCTTTGCATTAAAATAAAAGCACGATTTGTTTCTGAAAAATAAACCCAACCTCACTTTTAGTTTCTTAACCGGCTTTCAATGTGTGGTTTAAAAGACAAGCTGTCATCAAGTAAAAAGCCAAGGTACTGTATTTAAAAGGCGACACAATCTGAATTGGATCTGTATCTGAATTTACTCCTTTAAAAAGTAATCAAAATTACTTTACTGATTACTTTGTTTCGAAGTTGTTACTAGTTATGTTACTCATTACTAACCCCTCCCTCAAAAAAAGGAATGTACAACCTGTTTAGCTTCTGTTGTTAGTAGGGATGCTCCATATTGGCTTTTTTACCGATACCGATATACTGATATTGTCCAACTATTAATTTCCGATACCGATATCAACCGATATCAACCGATATCAACCGATACCGATATATGCAGGGTTTCCCCCCCCAAAAAATGGAATAATTTCAGGTAATTAACATTACATATCTCTTGTCGTGTAATTAACACAACATTATGCATACTTATGACAATAAATAAAATCAGAATTTGTTCTTACTTGCTTGCCTGGGTAAATAAAGGTTATACAAATGTAAAAAAAAATTAATTAAAAAAATTAAAACCGATATCGATATTTTCCGATATCACATTTTAATGCCGATACATTTACATTTAGTCATTTAGCTGACGCTTTTATCCAAAGTGACTTACAAGTTCTGTACGACAGGTCATCAGGAAGGATACAACTCTATCAGCTGAGTAACAATATTCATCAAAGTGTTGCATGTTACAGTGTAGGTTAGTTTATTAGGACAAGTGCATGACAGTAAGGTTAGTTAGGGTTAGATTTTTATTTGATTTTTATTTTTTTTAATTTTATTTCAGATAAGGGTTGAATAAGTGAGTCTTTAGTCGACAGCGAAAGATTGGACGATATCCAATTGGACGATATCGGCCGATAATATCGGTAGGCCTATAATATCGGACATCCCTAGTTGTTGTCCAGATGTCAGCTGTGGAGGAAACAAAGTTGATTGATTGATTGAATTGATTGAAAACTTTATTAACAGATTGCAGAATGGGTACAATACAGTACAGCTCAATACACACAATTGTTAAGGGGATGCAGACCAGAGAAAGACTTTTGTCTTGTTTACATCAGGGTCCCCCATTTTCAATTCATCAGGACATATATGACATACATGACATACAGATAGTCAGTACTGCTACATCTATACATTTATGACATACCAGATTTGCAAATACAGTACTGTTTGTGATACAGAAGGAGTCAAGAAAAGGGAGTATATACATTTGACGTAGAAACTGTACATTGGAGGAGGTTGGGTGGGGGGGGGGGGGGGTTGGGTACATTGGGATATTGACAACCATACTGGGTAATTTACATTGGAGGTGGTTGGGGGGGGGGGCCACTGTATAAACAAGCAAAACTGTACATTGAGGGGGGGGGGGGGGAGGAGACACTGTACAAACAAACAAAATTGTACATTGTTGGAGGGGGTTGGGTTAGGATATTTACAGGGGCCAGTGTTGAATTGCAGTCTCCCGTAGGTGTCCCTTGAGAGAGGTTTTGAAAGTGGGTAGTGATCCACATTCCTTTACAGCTTTGGGTAGGGCGTTCCACATTGATGTGGCATAATTGCGAAACGTGTTTAGTCCCTTATTTGAGCCGAATCTGGGTTTAACATGATTTGTGGAGCTCCCTCTGGTGTTGTGATCGTGGTATTCACTGACCTTTGGGAAGTATTTTGACATGTACATGGGTACCTTGGTCGTGTAGTGTATCTTGTAGACCAGGCCCATTGCAAGTTGCTCTACTCTGTCGTCTACTCTAAGCCATCCTAGGTTGTCAAAGTGGGCAGGGGTGAGGTGGGTTCTAGGAGTAAGGTCAAGCAGTAGTCTGACCAGTTTGTTTTGAGATGTTTTTAGCGCCTTTGAGGTGCTTTGGTACCATGAGGTGCAAGCATAGTCGTAGTACCCCTGAATGAGTGCTCCTGCCAGAGTCTTCAGGGTATTCTTGTTTACCAGTTGAGCTTATAGGACTAGATATTACAATCCCTTAGATAATCAGCACTTTTTTGAATGGGGTAGTGGTAAAAGCTTCACTGGGGTCTTCAGGTGGGCACCCTCCTTCATTGGTGTTTCGTTGACAGGCCCACGACACCTCCGAAGGGCTCAACGGCAACACCTGGCGTCCCAGGTGTGCCCCCCTCTGCTTTTACCCCTCGATGGTCATTTTGCAGCTCCAAAGAAAGTTGCAAGTGACTTGGTTCCAAGTTCTCTGATGTGCTTGAATTACTTTCAGCCGGGGTACTGATGCTCGGTGGACTGTGGGTTAAATCCTGCCGCTGAGCTTCACTCGCCTGACTTGACCTTTCTCTCAGGTCCGGTACAAGAATCGAGTTCGTTGGTTGACTTTTTTTTATTACATTGGATGCCATTTTGTCACAGGAGAGATTAGCCTCTAGGATGGAACCCAGGTAGGTAATTTCATCTTTCCTTGTGACAATATTGTCACCCACTGTAACTGAGAAGCCGTCGGTCTTGCTGAGTTTGTTATTTGAACCGAAGAGAATGGACTCTGTTTTGCCCATGTGTAATGATAGTTTGTTATCAGCGAGCCATATGCAGATTCTGCCTAGTTCCGAGCTTACAGGGTTTTTTCAACCTGTAACTTGTTCTTGTCAGAGACCAGCAGGGCTGAGTCGTCCGCAAACAGGAACAAGTTGCAGTCACAAGCTGACGACATGTCATTTGCATAAATTAGGAACAGTAGCGGTCCTAGTATGCTTCCTTGTGGAACACCACAGCTCACTGTGAGGGGGGGGGGATAGGGTAAAGTCTACTTTCTCTCTCTCGCCATGTCAGATGCTTCATCCAATTACATTTAATAATTTTCACGTTAATGTGTTACTGCCCAACACTGGTTGTTACAATGCATAAAGTCCCAATACAGAGTATTTGACCACATATTGGAAAACATGGAAAACAACTTCTCACAACTTTGACTTTCATAACTCATTGCAATCATAATACGGATTGTTTCACTCCAGTATCCTCAGACCACAAACACAGACAGACAGCCACAAGACACATCAAACACCGGCAGATCCTCCACAGGACACATCAAATTAAATCAAATTACATGTATTTGTATAGCCGAAATCACAACGAATTGCCTCCATGGGCTTCACAGATCAAGAAGAAACATCACAATAGATCCACAATAAAAAAAAACATAAAATCCACAATTTTGCAACACCCCCAGACTTTCCCCAATGAAGATAAGGAACAACTCCCTAAAACTTAGCAATAGGAAAAAAGGAGGAGAAATCTCAGATGGGGAGTTGAAAGGTTGTCAGATGGGTGTGATATGATCAAAATAAATGGTTTATCATAATAGAGATATTTCTGATAAATACAAGTGAATAGAATGAATGAATAGAGTAATCAAAGTATTTTTGTAAAACAGTTGTTGTGTTGCAAATAAGGTTGTCAATCGATTAAAATATTTAATCTAATTAATCGCATGATTGTCCAGTTAACTCACGATTAATCACAAATTAATCGCATATTTTTAATCTGTTCTAAATCTACCTTAAACGGATCCTTTTCACGTTTTAATACTCTTATCAACATGAGAGTAAACCAATGTTTGCTTTATGCAGCCATTTAACACAAAAGGATGACCCTCATGCATTGCAAATTTGCATCAAATTCAAAACAGAGTGATGCACAAAATAACAAAAGAAAATAATAATTTAAAACAATGAATAAAGTGTGCATGAAATAATAGGGGAAAGAATGTTAAACTTGTTACATTCACCCACACAAGGGCTGAGGACTCACCCCTGCCCCTCTCTCTCTCTCTCACACACTCTCCAGCTCTCTTTCTCTCTTGCCCCTCCCTCATCTCTCTCTCTCTCTCTCTCTCTCTCTCTCTCTCTCTCTCTCTCTCTCTCTCTCTCTCTCTCTCTCTCTCTCTCTCTCTCTCTCTCTCTCTCTCTCTCTCTCTCTCTCTCACACACACACACACACACACACACACACACACACACACACACACACACACACACACACACACACACACACACACACACACACACACACACACACACACTTTGAGTCAGAAACAAACATAGTATCAATGAGAGTATCAATAATACACCTGAGTGAAGTCAAAAAAATTTAAAAATGTAAACATTAAAAAACGTTAATCGTGCGTTAAAATAAATTGTGGCGTTAAAAGAATTGTGCGTTAACGTGTTAATATCGCGTTAACTTTGACAGCCTTAGTTGCAAAATGTTGTGTTCAATATCTCCTCCCGGTGTTAACACTTGATATTTTACACTTTCAGCCAAGGTCTTCCTTGGAGTTCTTGGATGTCTGAATTTGAAATATAATGAAAATATGAATAAACCTGAATCAAAGGAATTCCAACAAGCAGCTGCAATCATTGAAAAACAGGTAAGCAACCAATCATCCCTCTTTTGTGCAGCTATATTCAGCCCAATCTCACTATAAATAAAGCACTAATTGACCACAGAAAAAAGGTACATAATGTACGTTATGTTATAGACATAAGTTATATATTCATGTATTGTATTGAAAATGTAACATGTGTACATGTTACAAATATATAGTACATATATATATACATATATACATTTTCTGAAAACCTTTAAGTTCCCCTGCTGAGGATCAAACCCTAACCTTAACCCTAACTTTACGTCTTAACCATAACCGTTAAGCAAAGTTAAAACGAACCTCAACTTTAACTATAATCATAGTTAGATATAGTGAGAGCACTCGCCCATGACTGCAATGATTGTTGGTTCAACTCCTTCTGCTTGTTTTGGACTTTTGCCAATACAATACCTAAATATATTACTATAACATAACTTACATTATGTACTTTGTTTTTTTCCTGTGGTCAATTAGTACTTTATTAACATTTTCTGATGAGACCATGTTGCTATATTGGTGTCCTATACAGCTGGCAGGATACCTGCAATGAATGAATGAACAGATGAATGAATGAACAGATGGATGGATGAATGAATGAACAGATAAATTAATGAACAATTGAATGAAGAATTTATTATGCTCTGCAAAACTCATTCCTATTCATTTCTAGGGCCTTTTGATGATTGATATCTGACACAATTGGGGGCCCTGTATGTGTCTAGACCCGGGAAACACGGAAGTAAATTAAAAACCATGCTTGCATGGACACATATTACATTTTAAATGAGTGAGATGATGCAGTTAATCTCCACACGGACCTGGGACTCTTGGGGCCTTTGGTGGTCTGGGGTCCCTGATGATCCATGGCCCCTGGGGCCTTTGCCTGGTATGCAGAATCAGTAATCCAGGCATGGTCCCTGGAACGCTGTTTGAAACTAGAAATCGACTAGCGAGTTACTGTGTTGTTTACATGTGCTTACTAAATATCTTGTAGGCTTTACATGTGGTTCACATAGCATCAAAAATGTTTTGTTGTGATTTAATCTAATGATGTAAGCTTCAAGGGGAAATCCATGCATATAGCTAATTGATGGCTTTAACTAAATGCTATTCTTCTTTCAAAACAAAGCTAGCGGACATTTTCAAACCTTCCACAGACTACTTGAGGTCCACAGTGCTGAAGCTCAGGTGGGTTGCTATGTTTCCTAAGTATTTATATGCATGTATAGACAGTGCCGTCTGGGAGAAATGCGAGGCCCCCCCCCCCCCTATAGGTACAAAATATATATATATTATATTTTTATATATATATATATTTTTATATTTTATTAATTAATAATAAAAAATAAAATTGCATACAGTCACCGTATTCTTAAATAATATCGCTGCCAGAGGCTGGGCATACAGTCAACGTATTCTTAAATAATAGCGCTGCCCGAGGCTGGGCATACAGTCAACGTATTCTTAAATAATAGCGCTGCCCGAGGCTTAGTGGCAATGCACCTGTACAGTTGTATAGAGCCATATGAAATCCGTTTAATTTTTTTCCAAATTCCATTTTATTTTTTTCCAAATTCCGTTTTTTCCGTTTTAATATTTCAGAATTCTGTATTTTGCTTTGTACGCTAATTTTACCATCAGAAATAGTGTCTAATAAGTGGGAATGAATAAATGTCCACAATTTAATAAGATATAACAGTCCATTTAATAGGGCTGTCTTAAATACTTCGAAGCTTCGTTCGATGGGCATGGGATTCGAATATGAAAATAAAATTCGTTATAAAAAAAATAATAATAATAATTATATATATTTTTGCAAAATCAAACTCTGCCTCTCTTTGTTAACTACAACAAGCAATGCTGTTTGTTATTTAAGATGAGGTCGGACTCGGCACTGACAGATTTGTGTTCATTGTGCTGCTTTTATAAAGCCTCAAATGACGGCTTACAATATTTTCATGAAAGCAAAGTGTTTTGTTTGTCTAAGATTTAAAAGGTTTAAACTTTACAGCACTGACAAAGTTGAACAAAGTGCTGTACAAGTCCCACAACATAAAAAAAAGAAAAACTAAATTTCTTTTTTTTTTTTTTTTTTTTTTTTTTTATAGTTGATTCCATTTTTATTGCTCAATTCCGCGATTCCGTCCGCGATTCCGTGATCGCGGATTCCATATGGCTCTACAGTTGTACACCTGGCAGTAACAGGGAAAATGCATAAAAACACCCCTGGAACTTGATAAACAAGCTTAAAGCCAGGTTAATTCTTCAAGCACGCCATGCAGATTTGCAGTTTTGCCTTATTTGAATCGAACTCTATAAGCTTAGTACACACGTCACAAACTGCACTAGCACAGTGCGAAATGTTCCCAAAGAGCAACTTGTAAAGCTGCATGATGCAACACACCGAGTGAGAGAGAGAGAGAAAGATGAGAGAGACAGAGAGAGACCAAGAGAGCGCCCAAGAGAGAGAGAGAGAGAGAGAGAGCGCGAGAGAGAGCGCAGCGAAGAGAGCGAGAGAGAGAGAGAGCAAGAGCAAGAGAGAGAGAGCGAGAGAGCAAGAGAGAGAGCGCACGTGAGTGAGAGAGAGAGCAAGAGAGAGCGAGCAAGAGAGAGAGAGAGAGAGAGAGGAGAGAGAGAGAGAGAGATGAGAGAGAGAGAGAGAGAGAGACAGAGAGAGAGAGAGAGAGAGAGAGAGAGAGAGAGAGAGAGAGAGAGAGAGAGAGAGATCCACGGCGGGAACAGAATAGATTGCATTAAAAACTCACCCTAACGCAGAATCAGGTCCAAGAGGAAGGAGACGACTGTTGAGCTGACAAAGTTCACCAATCCCATGATATTGTGTATGAATGAAATGAGTGAATGAGGGATGAACTTGGGAGTCTGTTCCTAGTTTATCTGCCACACGTTAGCACTCGACGATAACGTATCTAACGCTAGCTAGCTAGGTTAGCTAACGCTAGTTAGCTGTTCCTGCCTTTAGCTAAGCTACTAGCCGACATGACTAGCCTGACTGAACGTTCTAACACGCAACAACTTTCATCTTCAGTCCATCTGCCGAACGTCCTCTTCGTCTTGGCATAACCTAATCACTATACTTGGTATTGATAAGCTTACGGCATGCAGCGTTATGCAGGGGTCCTGGGTCTATGAGGTGCTTTGCGTCCAATAATAACTGCCACACGTTTATGGTTTCCTGTAGAATACTTTGCAAACTCCTTGCTATTAGAGGCATGCTTTGTAAATAAGGTATGTAGTAGTAGTAGTAGTAGTAGTAGTAGTAGTAGTAGTAGTAGTAGTAGTAGTAGTAGTAGTAGTAGTAGTAGTAGTAGTTGTTGTTGTTGTTAATATTATTATCAGTAGTAGTAGTAAAAAAGGTGCTATAGATACAACATAAAAGTATTGCTTTTCCCCCAAAGAAATGATTGAAAATGCATGTTCCCCTCCCTACTTCCCATTCCCCCATGTGGAATGCACCTGATTGGATTAACACTTTCAGTGCCTTTGATTAACGTTGATTATTACATGGCGTTTTCACATTTGCCGAAATGCTTGCTTGTGATTGGTCAATAGCTCCCGACAGCGGTGAATTATTTTTCGATAACCACCGGTGATTATTGTTTTTCGCAGCTGGAGTAATCAAGCCCCACTGACACACACTGTTTCAGTGCAGCCAATCAGACACACTGCCGGGCTGCCCGCGATAATAATAATCACTTTATTTGGGCTGACAGAGCCACAGAACAACTGCGATTTGTCAAATGAATTAGGTATTGTTAGTAAGTTAGCCATGTAATAAGCGGGATAATGTATAGCTATACTCGGTCATCATCGCAAAATAATTGACCTTCACTGACGTTTAAAACACCTCACCGAGGCGGCTCTGTATTTTAAACTGACGTGTCGGTCAATTATTTTGCGACAATGACCTCGTAGCTATACATTATCCCTTACTTAATGTCCTTGGATGCCAGCATCCACTTCAATCATAGCGTTAAAAATGCATAATCTATGTTTTCAATTATGGCTGTGTCTAATCTGCCCGTCGCTTATCAATGACTTGTTTGCCGTCAACATTGTTGAAACGGATTGTTTTTAAATTTTTCCAATTCCTGATCGCCATTCCAAATATCGATCGCGTTTATTGATTGATTATTGGCTGCTGTAAATATATATTCCAGGCTGCTTTCCGTCTCGCTATCAATTCCCTCTTCATCAGACGGCTCGCCAGCATAGTGGAGCCAGTAGGCTCCCCCCCCCCACCCATCGACCTGTGTAATCGAATGGGCTGCAGTTACACAGGGATAGACAATAGGAGGCGGTATTTTCCCATCGGAGCTCCTAGAGGGGCTGCTGTACCAACGGGAGACTCGGTTGATGAAATATGAATTCTGATCGCTAATAAAAATAAAAAACGATAATTAGCGTCGTCGGCATTCAACGGGCGGGGCGAAATAACGACATAACATGTCGCCGGCATCCAAAGTGTTAACATGCTGCTAGCTAACCCTTTCACTGCCACACGACAGAAGGTCAACCCTTTACTATCACACAACCGATGGCAGTGAAAGGGTTAACCTTCTGTGAATTGTCACAGTGAAAGGGTTAACCGTTTTGGTAGTGTGGCAGTGAAAGGGTTAACCACAGTATGGTACATCACACAATTGATAATTGCAGTACATAATTATGGTGAACTTTGTTTGGACATTTTATCTTACAGCCAAAAAGCAGCAGGCCGTGCCGTCTGGTCAAAGGAGAAGACAGGCGATGTGGACGCAACTGTGGAGCACACCTTCAAGGCAACCTCGACAATCACAAATGAGGAGGTCACAGATGATATTACCACGGCTATAGTCAACTGTAAAGACGACGTTGCCTGTGTTCTCCAAGGATTACATTCGACAGGTATATTAGACTGGCTGACATGCTGTTCTATTTAGTTTGGTCTGATACCAAACCGTCCATGTCCCAATGATGCAATGCAGGCAGGTCTTGTTGATATTTATTTGCGTCACCGTGCAAACAGGATATATTGGCGTTTGTTCCTTAAACTGATTAAATAATAATTAATACAATAACTAATTACCTACAAACATTTCTCCCTGTGGCGTGTTCAAAACAGCGACCTATGACCTGCGTTAACCTGCGTGTTGCGGTCAAAAACCATTGCCCCTTCGGGACAAACTCCCCCCTCCTACAGGTGTACCTGACGCTTATATATAAGAAGCGCCACCCAGTGGTCACATAAATCCACTGCACATTAAATCCATTTTGGCCATTACACCCAGTTATTTAGCTGCCGCTTTTATCCAAAGTGACTTACAAGTTCTGTACAACAAGTCAGCAGGAAGGGTACAACTCTTTCAGCTTAAGTAACAATGTTTGTCAAACTGTTGAAACTTGAGTGGTACAGTCTAATACCTAATACCTAATACCTAAGAAGCCAACACCTACTATGTAAACTCGGAATTACTCGGACTGCAGTTGGTTTCCGGGTTTCCCATGTTCGCTAATATGAACAACTGACAGGAAATCAAATGTAGTCCAATTTTATAATGTTTATGTTGTCAAATTGAAACCATTGAATTGAGTAGAAACAGTATGAGCCTCGGATTATAAGAATCGTTTTAGAGAAATGCAGAAATGAGGAGGTAAATTAAATTGTTGATGCTGATGGAATGATGAAACTGTTTGCAAGGGTACTGTATTGTGTGATGGTGTAAATATGATGTATATTTATAATTTTTTTTAACTAAATAAGACTCGTGCACATCTAGTTGGACCCCGACTGGAGGTGCAGGTCAGCGCAAGAGAGATATATAAAGCTAAAAGAAGAATACCTTCATGACAAACCAATTACATAATCCAACATATGTGTAAAAAACAAACATATTCCAGTTTAACATTCCCGGTTATAGTGCAGTTTGAGAAAAAAGTATCTGTGTCGTTATTTTGCCTCTTAGCTGGAACAGGCAGAGGGAGGTGCTACAAAGAATGCCATCTAACAACACACTTCATATAAATCCCGCGATTTATTATTGTTTTGACAATGGATCATGACAAACCAATTACATAATCCAACATATGTGTAAAGTAAACAACTAACATATTCCAGTTGACTGTATCTTTTTTGAATGAGTCATTATGACGAAATCAATACATCCATTCATAAAGATTATTGTCCGCCATCTTGGTTTCATTCTGAAAAAGGATGAACGGTGCTGCCCCTAATGAATACTCTAAATGTGTGAGATTTAGGATTATACAATACAAGATTCTGAGTAGAGCAAATATTAGCCGTACTAGATTATCTGTGGAGGAACCAGATCAATAAATTATGCAAATGACCAGATCTTCATGATCAATATAAACATGGGGTCGACAGTGGCTCAGGAGGTAGAGCAGTCGTCTGGTAATCCGGAGGTTCCAGGTTCGATTCCCGCTCCTCCCGTGCAGTGTGTTGAAGTGTCCTTGAGCAAGACACTTAACCCCTAACTGCTCCTGATGAGCAGGTTGGCACCTTGCATGGTTGCCTCCAACGTCGGTGTGTGAATGTGTGAGTGAATGGGTAAAATGTGAGGAACAAATTGTAAAGCGCTTTGGATAAAAGTGCTATATAAATGCACCATTTACCATTTTTTAAACGTATTAGTGACCAGAATCACATTGAGGGGGAGGAGGGGGCCCCAAGCCTCTTGTAACCCCAACCTTGGCCCTCCAAAGGTGAGAGATGTGACTATTGTCTTGATCAAACAATGGAATGTTAGATTCTTCCACAAGTCACTGTTGACCAGCTCCAGACATTGGGTTGTTTATCTACAAAAAACATGTAATAGGCAGCTTGCCTATTAAAATACTTTGATAAGGGCCTGGAGGGCCACTGGGACACTGTCCATAGGTTCCTTAATAGATCATCATGCAATGTAAATAGAATGTAAATACTGTTTGCATGTGTTGATCCTCAGCAATACATCTGCCGAGCATGAGGTGAACAGTTCTCGAGATATGCGAAGAACAGACACAAATACACACACTATAGCACCACCATCTGGCCAAATGGCACCAAATCTGACCCGGACGCGTGAATATTTTAGGCAACCAACTTGTGTTTAGCGTTTCTCTGATTGGCCAATATGCCCATGTGACCACGGCAGCGCGAGAGAGCTGCAGCGCGGAAATAGGCTGTCTATTGCCTCGCGCTGCAGCGCGGAAATAGGCTGTCTATTGCCATTCTCTAAGACAAACTCTAACCTTAACCAGCTCCTTAACAGCGCCTAAACTTAACCCTTCTAACCTTAAAGGGGAACTATTTTACTATTTCTTTCACTATTTGGGCACTTTTACACAATTCCTGTGAGTCTATGGAACACCTCTGTAATATATATATATTTTTTATTCATTGTTTTGTATTTCTAATCAAGTCCTCAAAAACAGCATTTTTCTACCTCAAGATCTCGAGCCGTTTTGAGCCTGGGCTCCTAAACCACTGCGCAGCGGCGTCGTCGCCTGAACATTAACATGCAGCGGTGTCTTTCTGACATCACATATTGCGCACATTTTCAAATGACTCAGTTCAGTGAGGGTGAATATTGTGAGAGGAGAATTGGAAGAATGCGCCAATATGAGAATTTTGAGACATAGATCATATTAATATAAGTTCACATAGCTAGGAAACAATGCTAAACACTGAAAAAGGCCATTTATAAGATAGTTCCCCTTTAAGCAACTCCGAAACAATGCCTAACCTTAACCAACTCCGAAACAATGCCTAAACTTAACCGGCGAAAGAATGCACGTTAAAAAATATTGCCATTCTCTAAGACAAACTCTAACCTTAACCAGCTCCTTAACAGCGCCTAAACTTAACCCTTCTAACCTTAAGCAACTCCGAAACAATGCCTAACCTTAACCAACTCCGAAACAATGCTTAAAGTTATGCCTAAACTTAACGGCGAAAGAATGCGAATGCACGTTAAAAAAAATAAAAATAAAAATGAAGGGTATCGAACTTGCCAGCAACAGGCCGTAGAATCCACAGCAATGCAGCGCTGCCAAATGAGCTAGTTCTGGATAGTAAAAAAGGACGGATTACTGCTACATAATGCTGCCGCGACGGAGCTCCGCTCTGCTGCTGCCGCGTCGCTGCGGGGGCGTGGCTAGACGCAAGTTGGGCGTGGTTAGACACAAGTTGGTTGCCTTTAATATTTAGGCGACCCGGACCCCACTCCCCTGGCTCCTCAGTAATTGATTGATTGATTGATTGATTGAAAACTTTATTAACAGATTGCAGAATGGGTACAATACAGTACAGCTCAATACACACAATTGTTAAGGGGATGCAGACCAGAGAAAGACTTTCGTCTTGTTTACATCAGGGTCCCCCATTTTCAATTCATCAGGACATATATGACATACATGACATACAGATAGTCAGTACTGCTACATCTATACATTTATGACATACCAGATTTGCAAATACAGTACTGTTTGTGATACAGAAGGAGTCAAGAAAAGGGAGTATATACATTTGACCTAGAAACTGTACATTGGAGGAGGTTGGGTGGGGGGGGTTGGGTACATTGGGATATTGACAACCATACTGGGTAATTTACATTGGAGGTGGTTGGGGGGGGGGGCACACTGTATAAACAAGCAAAACTGTACATTGAGGGGGGGGGGGGAGGAGACACTGTACAAACAAACAAAATTGTACATTGGACTATTGACAAAACCATACTAGGTAAATGACTGTACATTGGAGGGGGTTGGGTTAGGGTTGGGTTAGGATATTTACAGGGGCCAGTGTTGAATTGCAGTCTCCCGTAGGTGTCCCTTGAGAGAGGTTTTGAAAGTGGGTAGTGATCCACATTCCTTTACAGCTTTGGGTAGGGCGTTCCACATTGATGTGGCATAATTGCGAAACGTGTTTAGTCCCTTATTTGAGCCGAATCTGGGTTTAACATGATTTGTGGAGCTCCCTCTGGTGTTGTGATCGTGGTATTCACTGACCTACACCTGCCAAGTGTGAAGCAAGCCGATTGGTGAATGGTTCTCGAGACATGTGAAGGACAGACAGACACACACAAACAGAGATTCCTTCCTTTATAGTTAGATGGTTTGAAAAAATATGGAAACTGGGACTTGCATATGGACTTTTAAAGGTGGTCTTGTTGTACTGTGTTGCTTTTGAGATTAGGCGTTCTTGAGTGTTCTGAGAAGACCATTTTCTATAATTCTTTGTGGCGAGATAAACTACTAAAACATCTGCAGTGGAGCAGTTCACACTGTAGTGAACACTGGGCACAGTATTGTTGTGCTTGAGTTGTCATGGAAACAGGAGGGAAACAGCATGCACAATGGCTCCTTACTTGTAGTTGACTTTTGGCAGGAGATGTGACCGTTTATGTATTCTATGACTGGTCAGGCATGCCTGAAGACTTAGTGCTGGGCAATATCATTATCGCTTATGTATATCAGTGTATTCGGACCTTGAGTTTTTGATATTGTGTGAATTGTGACAAACACATTTGTTTAAATCAACAATAAAACCCAAATATTAAGTACATTTCTCACAAAATTAATGAAATATCTGAGAACGTCAAATGCAAATCACACTTTCCAGTTCCATGCAAACATCCTCATTTATGTATGTGACCAGTGTTGTCAGGAATAATTTTCATGACACTCCAGGGCCAACAATAATGTGTGACATAAGACATCAGGATGCAAATGAACCATACAGTCCAATTGACCATATTCACATGGCGACCATTTTGCAAATCCCAACCTGAGCAAGACATAAGAGCAAAATGGCTGCCATGTGAATATGGTCAGTACAACAAACATCAAGTGACTTATCATGGGATCTTCTATACCTAAGCAGATATAGATTATGTTGATGTAGAAGAAAATCTGTTTATTGTGATATTTATTTTTCTCGATATGGCCCAGCCACATATAGGCTATTTCTCTGATGTGTGAGGGAAAAGAGTGTCAGTATAAACATTTAAGAAAAAAGCTACTAATTATTTTGTAAGCTAGATGCATTCAAAGTGTTTGGACAAAAATGTAAGGGTTTGCTCAAAAGATTTAGGAGAGAAAGGTGCACGTTCACAAATATTGACTGGGGCACAGGAAGAATGTCATGTGAATTGTCAAAATGGGTGGCATTCTAGATTAAGTAGAAGTATAGCAGATGAATACTAACCTAGGGGGTAATGAGTGCATTTCGACATTATGACATTATCTTTTAAAATCATTGTAATCTTAAATTCTCTTATTTTTGTCTTGGCATGGGGAAGGTTCTTTACCAGGGTCTGGTCCCTTGTCGCCTGGTGCCATCGCAGGGATAGCCATCGCAGGGATATCCATCGCATGTCTCCTGCTTGTCGGCGGGGGAGGGTACTTGATGTATAAAAATGGGTAAGTGAAAACATATTACCTAGATGTTACTGGAAATGTTTTCATTATGAATCAGGGGTAAATTATTCTTTCATATGCCTAAATAGTATAGCCTGAGATATCACAAGACCACCTGCTGTAGGGGGCCATATTTTTTGTCAATCTAGATGCAAGCTCAGTCGTAAGTTCAAGGCGCTAAAAATTGCAAAGGCATCCCTGGCAAAGTGCATCAAAAGGTTTGGAGTAGGAGGAATGCATTATTAGCAGGTGGGTTTGGGGCTGGCCTCAATTGTGGCCAATCAAATCAGCTCCTCTCATTTCCTTTAAAAATAAATCTTCAGAGAAAAAAACTTCAACCAAGCCCAAAATGTGGAGATCCAGTGGCAATATAGGCATGTATCGCCCATAGAAACATTAATACAATTAAGTATCCAGTTTGCCTGATCCAGCTGAAAAGTTCCCCAGCAAACGGATGTTCCATGCACAACAAAAGGGTTGAAATGGCTAAATGAATCAAGTGAATAATTACTTTCTTTAACAAATATCTTATCTTTAACAAATAACTCTTAAACCTAGTTAGGATGTCGCTCCTGTGGAATGGCCATTTCCTGGGGGGCTGTTTAGCTAGCTCAAGCAAACTGGATAATAGCTAATAGATAATAGCGTTGGGAAGTTATTTTGTTGTTTTTTGCCAAAGTATGTCAGTATCTAAGATACATCTTTTTATATTGACTGACATTTTTCAGGAAGAACTCCTCCAACAGAACAACCAATGGTAAGTTATCTCTCTCTCCCTCTCTCTCTCCCCCCCCCCCCCCCTGTTACGTCCCCAGGCCCGCCCTTGCTGGGCCGGGCATGAGAATGACAGTGGACATTTCCTCCCTCCTGACATTGGTCCCCTACCTCCCTCTAGTGACCAAAGCCTGATGGTGCTTATTATGGTTCAAGATAATAGATTTAATTTCGAATGATCTATTATCTTGGGCCATCCCTGTCGTTGTGTGATGTCTTCTCCCTGTCTGGTTGTTGTGTGTGTCATTGCTTTTGTGTCTAGTTGTGTTTATGATTCATTGCTTTTTGTGTCTAGGTTGTGTTATTGATTCTGTGTTTTGGCCTGGCCCTGCCAGGTGTTGATCGTTGTTAATTAGTGTTTGTATTTAAGTGTGGATTTGTCATCACCTCTTCGTGGCGTCATTGTCTCATGTACCCTCCTTGCTACCCTCACTCCTCCTTGTTCCCATGCCAGTCGTGCCTCTCCATTCCTTATGTCATGTTCTTAAGTCTTGTAAGTAGTTAATGTTTTCCGTTTTCGTTCATCTTTGTTTTCCCGTGTCCTTCAGTGTTGTTTTGTATTGTTTCGTCGCCCCAGTAAAGTCTGTATATATTTCCACGTATCCTGCTGTCTCTGCCTCCTCTCTTCCCTGTCTGCAAATTGCGTTATCACCCTCACAGCACCCCCAATCCTAACATCCCCCCTCTCTCTCTCTCTGTCTCATTGCACATTGTTCAATAGCGTAACAGATATTATCCCGGTACTTCTAAATGTTTGTGTTGTGTGTTTTCAGCTGGTGCAGGCCATGACAACAGAGCAGGCCCAGGGAACCAGGTGAAAGTCACTGCTTACACTATTCACTGATGCTATAAAAATATCAGATTCCATATCTATTTCAGTTCATCTCCATGAATCTCCTCAGATTCAAGCCTTTGTATTTTGCTTGGTGAATTGTCATTCACGTGCGTACAGTGCTGTACGCCTTCACTTCACTTGATATCTTTGACCATTATGTCAGAAGAGGGCAACAGGCAAATCATAATGATGTAGACAATGATCCACATAAAAGTGTATAATCAAGCACAGGTCTCATATCACATAGATATACTGTAGATGTACTACTAGATACATGGGTCAGAAAATACATTTCCCATCAGTATCAAATATGAATTTGTGCCACTGTCTATTGTGCATACAAATAGAAGTTAGAAGACCAGAAGTGGGTGCGGTTTATACCTTTTCTTTATCATTTTATTTTCGATAATTTTTGGGCAACAATTATTGTACAATACAAGATGGGAACAGATGTAATCAAATTAACAACCTTATTTTTTATTTATAACTAAACTAAGTGTCATTTATTGTCTGAAGTTGCCCCCCCTCTAACTGGGGGACATTGAACTGAAAAAAAAAGTATTTACATAGTATACATGGACCTTTTTGCCAGTTTTTCGTTTGTCATCTCTTTTCACGCAGCCTGTAGATGATTACGAGCCAAATAAGTACATTTAGTACTATTTAGCACCCTTTTTGTTGGGTGCTAAATAACAGGATGATTTAAGACAAGCTTAAGACAAGCTTTCTCTAGGCTTTTGAAAATGTAGTGCAGACCTTGCCCATCATGGAGCAGCCGAGATACGAGGCGCCAGCTTTTTTCTTTCTCTCTTCTGACGCACAACTTTCAAAATATGGTTACTAATATTTCCATGGGTCCAAACGAAGAGATAGGGCAGTCCTACAGGTCCTACGGGTAGTCTTTTGACGGCGGTTCTACAGATGGTGTGCCTAGGGCGAGCTATGTAAAAATGTATTTATTTTCCTGAATAATAATATTCATATCTGTGTCCATCTCATTATCCGTGCTTTCCCAATTTCATATTTGGATTCAGGCTCATCCCCACTACCTATAATAGAACACCATGAAAAACAATAGAAAATCTTGTGTAAAGACATTTTGAGCTGCACTGTAATGGAGGGGGGAAAATAGGGTTTTTACAGTCTTCTGACTGTCACTGCCAGTCGATGACCTGGTTTAAAACTTGATGTCAACAATAGAAATGAGCCCTCTTCCAGTCAGCCAGGTTTATCAACAGGCGTCTTTTACCGTGAGGGTCAGACTTTGACCCAGGAAGATAGTATCAGATTTGTGCTTGTATGTTCACAGGGATTAAAGTTCTCCGTCGCTACGACAGATTTCCCTTTGAAGTCGCAATGGATTTTCCGTCAATTTGGCTACCTGGTATAATATGATTTGTAGAGGCATACAATCTATTTTGATGTCGGTATTAGGTAGCATATATAAATTATATAATATTAGCATAGCCTACATATAGGCCTTTATCGCCTACAACTATACGACAGTATAACCGCATGGCACAGACACGGAGCCCTGCGAAGCCTGCATACAGTAAACTAACTTGATCGTTAATCTAACTTGTCTACGTGTTGTTTTTCTATAAATGTTAATACAAATTTAAGTAAAAGAAATAAATAAAATATTTAACTAATTAATCTCACAATTTTCTATAATTAATCTAGATTAAAAATAGCATTTTTCTGCTTAAGACCGAAGCTTGTAAGAGATATTTATTTGAGTAAAATCATGGAATTAATGTAAAATCAACACAATTTTTTATTTTTTTCAATCCTCTTTTTGATTTTCCTCTGATTTTCTATTTTTCTCCCCATCCCAATTTAGTCGTTATGCCAATTCCCCCCCTCCCCTACCTGGTTGTTGTGCGCATGTTCCTCCTACTGGTCGGTACAAGGGAACCCTGAAGTCTACCACATGCTTCCTCCGACACATGCGGAGACAGCCAGTGGCTCTCTTTTCACCTGGCAGCGAGGACTCATTGGTGAAGCGTAACACGTGGGAGGTCACGCTGCCTTCACCATTTCCTGCCTTTCGCTGAGCAGGCACCCAGACGTGACCTGTCCACAATGCCAGATTACCACCCTCGACTTCCCTCCCGCTAACTCAGCCAAACGAGTTAGTATGACGATCTGCCCAAGCCGCAGGCAATGCTGACTCCGGGAGTCGAGACCGCAGCCTCTTGCATTGGTGACGAGCTCAATCTCCACTACGCCATCCGACCGCCCTTGATTCAAAGACTATTTCTATGAATACAGTTTCTCTCCTGTGAAATACAAATTTTCAACAAAACCATCAACATAGCTAGACCTGTTTCTTATATCCGCGGCGCTAACAGAAATAAAAACAACCCAGGCCTATATTAAAGTGCAGATTGGCTTAGCGGAACGATAATGTCTTGTATGAATTACCAGTAATATAAATCATAACAAAAATGTGTTCCATCTTCATGTCAGATGATTTTCAAAAAGGTGCGTGAGTCAATGCAAAAAAAGAACAAACAAATATACTGCTGAAAGTTCAAGACTTTTCACTCCATAGATGAATCATTTATTTTAATGCTTTAAATAATTTGTATTAATCTCCAAATTAACTTTGACAGCCCTAGTATTATTAGTTCCCCTTGTTTAGTTCCTTGTTCAAGTGATAAGCTTGTTCAGTTGTCACAATGTAAATAAAAACGTGCACTGAAAAGTTACAGTACTGTATGTAGCTGGTTGATTATTTGTATGACAAAGTCAGAGTCAACTCTTGCAAAAAGTATCAGTTTTATTGAATTAATTGAAAACAGCATTGATATTATGTAAAAGCAAACTGGCAATAGAAAATATGTTCAAAATAATTGAGTTCCCTTAAAACACTAACGCTATTAAATAAAAAATATAGTGGAGGTTAAAATAAGAATATGACTTGGCCTGCTTTAATCCCTGTGTTCAAATGATGGGTTTTAGGCCATGTTTAGACGGAGAGAGAGTGAACAAAAACCGCAAAAGTCGTCTTGCGGTCTCACTTTTAATGTTGCATTTAGACTAGTGTTTTGGGATGGAATTCTGCGTGCAGACAAGGCTGTAAAAGTGTAGTCGACTTGAGACGATGGAGCCCCGCTGTCACACGATTGGCGCAGATGTCACATGACCAGAAACGTTAGTGGCCAATCAGATCGCGCAAACCGAACGCCGCAACTCCGTTAGGGAAAATATTCACGCAACCCATACGCTACACTGCCTCAGGTCGTTGAGACAACCAGGCATAATGTGAAGACCCGCCCTACTCTGCCTCTGATTCGCAGACTGTGGGTGGGGGAATGTGATTGGACCAAATCAGAGTCACACAGACAGTAGCTCCAGTCACTAATAGTTGCGATAGCCGCTGGACTGATTCTTGTGTATTTAAAAGTACTGCCAATGTAGCCTTCAGGTGATCTTTGTGGATAGAATCAGACATGCTTGTTCGCTTTGTTTACGCTTCTAGGCTACTGGCGCATACCTGTGACGTAAGCAGTACGCGACGAGAGCCTTGACAACCCTTTCGTCATAGTTTTATGCGGTTTGACTGTTCAGATGATAGCACGAAGGTGTATCGTTTCTAGGATTTCCACCCAGGAAGGTGGTCTCATTTTTTTGCGGATACTCTCCCCGCAAAAACGCTGTTGCCGTTTAAACAAAAGGCACATCCGAAAAAATATTTTTCCGGATTCACCTTCTAGCGTTTCCGTCTAAACATGGCCTTAGGCTCTGAACTAAAGCTGCTTTTTCCTATGATGCCTCCAACACCTGGAATGTCCTCCAACTGACACTGAAGTTGGATGTTCTTCCTTCTTTTGCTGAATAAAAAAATATTATCTCTGACCATTGTGTGTCGACTGGTAACTTTTAACTAATTATATTGTTTATTCTTATCTTATTTTGTCCTATAGGAGCTGAACTATGCAGAAAACAGCTGCTTCCAGAAGAGGGACGGTGGGACTGTCCAGCTAGCGAACCTGGGTACTTCTCCAACAGAGTACGCCCTAGTCCAACTGAAGAGCAGGGAAGGTACAACATCCACCCTTCCCTCATACGACGCCCACATGCAGTATGCCCAGCTGAGGAAGAAGAATCCTGCCCCTCAGCCTGATGGCAGCCACTATACCATCTACGCTGAGGTGAGGGAGAATACGCCTTCCCCTCAGCCTAGTAACAGCCCTTCTATCACCTACGCTGAGGTGAGGGAGAATACGTCTTCCCCTCAGCCTAGTAACAGGCCCTCCACCACCTACGTTTAGGTGAGGGAGAATAAGCCTGCCCCTCAGCCTAGTAACAGGCCCTCCACCACCTACGTTGAACTGAAGAGGCATCCTGCCCCTCAACATTTTGATTTGATTTGATTTGATTTGATTAGGGATCCCCATTAGCTGGTGCGATAGCAACCAGCTAGTCTTCCTGGGTTCCACACACAAAAAAACATACAAAAACAATCACTATTGCAAAAACAAAATTATTAAAAGTCAGTACACACAATGCATAATGAAACTACTGTAACAATTAAGATAGCTAAAATTACATTAGTGTAAAACAAAAACAAAAAATTACTTTACAGTGTTCAAAACAATTTAAGATTATTTTTTAAAGTGAATCTACTGTAAATGCAGCAGAGGTTCCGAGGCAGGCCATTCCAAAGAGTTCTAAAAATAAAAGATCTCCCCAAAGCGCTGGTGCTAGGACCTGGCAATTCAAGCTGCCCACTACTGGAACCTCTAGTGCAGCGGTTCCCAAACTGTTTTGGCTGTGCACCCCCTGTCACCTCCTGACCTAGCTGACGCACCCCCCAATGGGTTTCTGTTAGAATTTTTTTTGCTGGTCTCCGTGCACAGATTTTATTTTTTAATTTATCTCTTCCCACGGCGACTATGGATAGGGAATTTCTTAATTTAATTCAAATGTTCACGACAACATGGATGCATGTACTCTGCCAGCATGTTTGATATCCATAATACTAAAGGTTTGACTAAGATTGTTATTAAATTGTATTGTAAAAAACAAAAACAAATAAAAAATGTCACCATTAGCCTTTTCATGTCACGCACCACCTAGGGGGAACCACTGCAGTCTAGTGTAATGCTCATGCACAGTATTACTAAAAACAATCTGATTATGTATAAAAACAGGAGTTTTACTGCTCATGACCAACTTGAACAGCACAAGTATATTAAAAGGCAATCTATTTTCAACATTAAGCCAAGAGAGGTGGGCATGCATACGGCTCACATTAGACCTTAGTGAGCAGCCCAGTACCAACCGTGCTGCCCTGTTCTGGACCACCTGGAGCTTCCTGAGGTCACCACTGGCAGCATATGACCACATCGCAGAGCAATAGTCAAGATGACATAAAACTAAACTTTGCAGTATCTGACATAAAAGGGGACGGGCAACAAAAGAAGCACATTTCCTGGAAATACCAATTGCTCTTCCCATTTTTAAAACAATATAATTAATATGCTGAGACCAAGACATGGTGACAGCCCCTCCAACACCGGCTAAGTTATGACTTGGTGATGTTTACACTCCCCACTCAGTGCTGTTAATTAATGAAATGGAGCTGAGATTGGCCAACATCTGCACTTTATCAGCGGTTAAGATGTTTTCCTCCTCTTGCTCTTTGAAAAGCTAACCAGCAGCTTTGGGTGCTTTCACACCTAAGTTAGATTGAAATGGCCTGAATCTATTTTTACTTTTTGTTGTAGTTTTTATTGGTTCAGTTATGTTTCACATTGCCAATTGACAAGTGAACCACACTCTGCCATTATCTGACATCATTTTGAATCCTAAGAAAAAATTATCTTGTGATCTCCACTTTGGCTAGAACAAATGTTTTTCAATTCATGATCTGTGATTACTGTTATGTGCTACTGTTTAGGCTACTGTCACCTGCATTATGCATGTGAGGTATTTGTTTAGTATCACAACATTATAACAGCAGTGTAAATGATAATCTTGTGATGATTAAAAATGTCAACACGATTGCTTTCTCACCTCAAGCACTCCAGGGTTCACTTGGAAGCGGACTGAGACCCGCCTCAAACAGGTGGATCATGGTGCGGTTGTTTGGTGTGGACCTGGGTTCAATTCCAGTGTTCTCACCAACCAAAACAAAACTGCACCAAGGGGGTGTAGTATATTTTTGTTTGATTATTAATGGCTATTAGACATTATTACATGGCGTTTTCACATTCGCCGAAATGCTTGCTTGTGATTGGTCAATAGCGCTCGTCAGAGGTCCGATATTACTCGATAACGGACCTCTGTGGAACAATAATGACCGCTGTGCGCAGCTGTTCACAATCAAGGCCACTGACAGTGGAGCCAATCAGACACACCTGCTGGCTGCACTGACAGCGGAGCGGAGTGCGTGTGACGATGACAGCGGAGCCAGAACAGAACTGAGTCTGCATTTGATCTCGTCTTGTCGATGTAAAATGAATTAGGTATATTAAGTTAGCCATGTAATAAGCGGGATAATGTATAGCTATACTCGATCAATGTCGCAAAATAATTGACCTTCACTGACGTTTAAAACACCTCGGCGCTGCGCCTCGGTATTTTAAACTCTGTGTCGGTAAATTATTTTGCGACAATGACCTCGTAGCTATACATTATCCCTTACTTATTATAGCATTATAGCATTATTACCTGCACTATTCTTACCCTGCCTACTTTTATACACTGCCTATCAAATTCATGTGTCTGTTCTATGCTAATTTGATCTCACTACCACCTACTGTATGCACTGTAATTTTAAGAGAACTATTTTATCACACTTTTTTACTTCTTACTGATGCACTGCTCTGTTGTATGTTAACAATTTCAGTGCCGGCCATTTAACATTGAAAACCCCGTTGAGTGCCAGCATCCACTTCAATGATAGCGTTAAAAATGCATAATCTATGTTTTAAATTATGGCTATGTGTCTAATCTGCCTGTCGTTTATCAATGACTTGTTTGCAGTCAACATTGTCAAAACGGATTGTTTTTATTATCGGTTCATTTTCGTTTTATAGCATTTTGAAAAGCCCTCGTTTTCAAGGAAAATATACAGATTCCGTGATAAAAGGCATTTACTGGAATATTCTAGAATACACAAAAACGTTGTCATTTTTCGGCCTATTTATGAATCGTTTTCAAATAAACGCTAGATTATCGATAGTATATGTGTACTTATGCACGCTATAGAGGCGGGCTGAAAAATAGATTCTCATTTCCTCATCAGCGATCACAGCCACAGAGCCACATACACACATAGGGCAACCGCTTATATCTCCGTGAAAACAGGTCTGATTATCCTAAGACTGGTAAAATAGATTCGTTACCGGAGATCAGATGTTATCCAAAAAGATTATTCCAATTCCTGATCGCCATTCCAAATATCTATCACGCTTATTGATTACAGTGTTGATACTGTAAATAAATAATCCACAGGTTTTCTGGGCCGGCGAGCACAATCGATCCTGCAGATGCCTTGAGGGAAAAATAAAATGAGGAAACTGACCACTCCCCCTGCATCAGTCAGAACTGATGGGGTGCAGTTACACAGGGAGAGACGATAGGGGGCGGTATCTTCCCAATTGAGCTCAGAGAGACTCTGCAGCACTAACCCGAGGCTCGATTGATAAAATATGAATTCAAATCGGCAATAAAAAAATACGGCAAACAAATGACATTTCAAGTCGTCAGCACTCAATGGGGGGTCTGATAAGACGACAATTGTCGTGGCTGGCATCCGAAGTGTTAAATACCCTGTTGTATGTCCGTTCTTTTTTTATAATTTTTACTATTTTTAAACTGAATCATTTTAAACAATTTTTATTATTTGTATTACTGAATGAAACTGTAAACAGAGAGCCTATTGGGATGCTAGATCCTAATGTGAAACACTGTGATTTACCATACCTTGCTACCTGTCTATCTTTTTTATGCTTGCTTATGCCTGTATTTTTTACTGTTGTGAAGCACTTTGAACTGCAACCTCTGTATGAAAAGTGCTATACAAATAAAGTTATTATTATTATAATTAGACTGGCTAGTTGAAACCAGACAATAATGTGGATATTAGCCATCTGCCCCAACGGCTGGAACCAAAGCTTACTCATCAAACAGGTTCCCCAGAGAGATAGAGCCCCCACTTGGAGGCCAAAACCAGTTGATTAGGGTGTGACTGAATGACCTTTTGTTACTAGACTGACAGAACCACAGACACACACACACACACACACACACACACACACACACACACACACACACACACACACACACACACACACACACACACACACACACACACACACACACACACACACACACACACACACTCTCTCTCTCTCTCTCTCTCTCTCATGTGACATTTCAGTGACCACTGTCTCATCTAACAAGACAGACTGGTTAGGTTAAGTGGACCACACACACACATCTTCCCAGATTGATGAATGACACACACACTCACACACACCCAGTATTGCAGGTGACATAGATTAGGGCTCACACACTGACCAAACCGGTTTTACCTAGGTAAGGATGACAAATCACATCACAGCATTTAGATTCGGTTTGAACACATATAAGCCACTCATCTTGAGATTAGGACACACACTACAGAACCAAGCTGTCCGTGTCACTGAAAGATTATTTGTATCCTGTGAATTTGCTGTCTACTACCGCTGTTGCCCTGCTGAAATAAATTGACTGAGAAACCTGAAGCCATCGACTTTCAACTCGTATCCAGCGTCTACTTTCTTGCCGTGGAATTGGTCATTCTATCATTGTTGTTTACAAAGTCATAGCTGATTTGCAACTTCAGGGGTAAACACACCAGGGTCCGATTTAACTAGACTAAACAGGGTTCTATAAATGTAACTATAAACAGGGTTCTCCTCTCCTCTCCTCTCCTTTCCTTTCATCCAGCTGTATGCTGTAGCACACACTACTGATCACTTGTCATTGTCAGCTATGTAAATACTTTTTTCATGGCTACAGCCAAGTATGAAACATTGTGTTCTTTTAATTACAGTAATGTGCACTATGTACAGCCTGTGTTAGTATATAACAGGAAAAGCAATAAAACGGAAATTAAATAGCCATGCATGAGGGTAGTTCCAATTTAGATTCAGTTTTTCATATATATTTAAAATCAACAATAGAGATATTGAAATATCTTTACATCGAATTGTTAAATTGTCTTATGATGATAAGGTCCTTACCCTGCCTACCAACAACTCGATAAAAGCCTTGAGCCACCAAAAAATGATTTATAATAAATGCACAGTTCTTATAGGCATGATACAGTAAGCTGGGTACACTTCTACACACACACACACACACACACACACACACACACACACACACACACACACACACACACACACACACACACACACACACACACACACACACACACACACACACACACACACGCATGCACTGTAAAACCTAATAAGTTTCCAGAACTTAAAAAAATTTAGGCAATCCCATGCCTCAATTTTTTTAAGTTGATAAACTCAAATGTTTTCAGTGGGCTAAGACTTACAATTCTCAGTTAAGGCAACTCAAATATGGTCAGTTACTGTGACTTAAGGTTCTCAGTTAAGGCAACTCAAATATGGTCATTTACTGTGACTTAAGGTTCTCAGTTAAGGCAACTCAAATATGGTCAGTTACTGTGACTTACAGTTCTCAGTTAAGGCAATTCAAATATGGTCAGTTACTGTGACTTAAGGTTCCCAAGTGGAGTCAACTCAAATATATTCAGTTACTGTGACTTACAGTTCTCAGTTAAGGCAATTCAAATATGTTCAGTTACTGTGACTTAAGGTTCTCAAGTGGAGGCAACTCAAATATGTTCAGTTACTGTCACTTAAGGTTCAACCTTAAATCCATGTGATTAAGTTAACAGAACTACATTGAGTCATTCTAACGCCTCATTTATTTTAAGTTAATCTACTCAAATATTTGCAGTTACTATAACTTAAGGTTCAGTTTTAAAATCCATGTGAATAAGTTAACAGAAAAATAACTACACAAGCACATTATATTAACTTCAAACTCTTTATTTATTTCTATTCAAAGAGTATACATCTATTTATCTTACAAAAACATTGTGTTACAACTTCAAACTCTTTATTTATTTCTATTCAAAGAGTACATCTATCTTACAAAAACATTGTGTTGCCCTCTCCAACATTATGGCAATGTTAAAATTGAAAAAATATATATAGAAAATATATATAGAAAATAAATACATGCATGTTATAACATGTACATACAATGTAATGTATATTACACATTTAATCCCACTGGTCACAATAGTGTAATAATGTTTGTTATAAGGCTCTGAAAATGTTACTGAATGATGTATCAATATATTTCCAGCAAATATTGAAATAATAAAGGGTCTCATATGTGCAGTGTCACATGACCAGAGCTGTTTACATCCTGGCTGAATTACTCAAATTTGTATAGTGTGGTCATAGAATGAGCAAACATGTTGACGGCAACTATTGTGACCGTTGGGATAACACAGTGTATCTATGTACAGTACAGAATAAAATGTATAGATTATCTGAAAATTGTCAATCCGCTTGGCACATGTAAAATTCACAAACTTTGTGCTGTATATTGGGTCCTGCCAATGTGGAACCAAAATACCAATCCACATTACAGGCTATACAGCTGGCAATACTGTTAATAGTGACATGCCTACATATAGGTATGGAAATGCAGCTGTACTTGCTCCATGATGTTCTATATCATGGAACAAGATGGTGTTTTCATTGAAAGAGTTAGTCAGAATGTCAGAGGCACCATCAGTCATTTAGAGCAGGCTATGTTTGCAGAATGATAACTATAGAACACTACAGTACTCTGTACTGAGAACACAGTACTCGGTACTGAGAACACTATACAGTACACTCTACCACTGCCTACAAGCAATGGAAGCAGTCAGAGCAGTAGTGGCATTTATGCCCATTGCCTCCTATTGTTCCTCGAGAAACATGTTTTGGGACTTGGCTGTTGCATTTGAGATTCTGATAAACTCTTTCAACTCTAAAACTTACTTGGATGAAATTACAATAATGCTATAGACGGTTAAGAAAATTCTAACTGTAACCTGGGCGACAGTTTATTAGCTTCTAGACCTAGTAAAACCTTCTGAATCAATTCAAAAGTGTTGATAAGTCCTTTGGGGTATACACGCTGAGGTGTAGTGCATAGATTAGTCCAAACATTACCATTGAATAAAATTTATATAGATTATCTGAAAATTGTCAATCCGCTTGGCACATGTAAAATTCACAAACTTTGTGCTGTATATTGGGTCCTGCCAATGTGGAACCAAAATATCAATCCACATTACACGCTATACAGCTGGCAATACTGTTAATAGTGACATGCCTACATATAAGTATGGAAATGCAGCTGTACTTGCTCCATGATGTTCTATATCATGGAACAAGATGGTGTTTTCATTGAAAGAGTTAATCAGAATGTCAGAGGCACCATCAGTCATTTAGAGCAGGCTATGTTTGCAGAATGATAACTATAAAACACTACTCTGTACTATTTTATGTGTTGAGACTATGACTCCTGGTATCAGGGCCGCCTCAGGGGGTGTGCGAGCAGTGCGGTCGCACAGGGCCTCGCGGGAAGGGGGGCCTCGCCTCGCGAGAAGAGACTTTCTTTTTTTTTTTTCTTTTTTTTGCAAGGGCCTATGGGGTCTCGCGCGAGGCCCTTTTTAACGTTATTTAACAATCACTTTCCATCACAGAACGAAAATCTAGTTTTGTTTACAGCAGCAGGTGTCTAAAATCTATTTTTTTCGTTTTTTTTGCGAGGCCCTATGGCTAGGGTCGCGGAAATTAAAATAAATATAAAGTTATTTAACAATCACTTTCGATCACAGAACGAAAATCTAGTTCTGTATCGTTAGTGGCTTAGCTTGGCATCGCTACTGCACTATCTCGCGTACGTGCACGCGTACTGAATAAACCACAAATGTACCTCTAATACCAGTATTAGTCTGACCACACCCCTCATCAGCTTACCTTCATAAGCAGGTGTGTGGTCACCTGCTCTCCTCCTTCTCGCTTTCACCACAAGGAAGAGGTGCCTCGGTAGATCCCCACACTTGACACCATGATGGAAGAAATTGGATTAGGAACAGCTTGGGAAACAAGGATACGTTGACATCATATCTTTATTTTCTCTCTCACTATTTTCGAGAAAATACGGCGATATTGTCTTCGTACTGGAGTGTCTAGAAGATGATGATCATTCTAAAAACCCTCCACCGGTTTTCGTATTGGGAGCACGCCGCTGCATGCTTCTCAACTGCAGTTCCTTGCTGTATTTGTTGGGGTGAAACCTGTCAGGCCACAGCTGAACTGTCGGACATGCCGCTGTTGTGAGGAGCGGTGCGTTCCAGGTTGGGTGAGTAGTGTTTGCTGGCGGGCTCCACTTGTCTGTTAGTGCTATGGGGGCTACTTGACAAAGTTTATGGAAACCGGCCCCAGGCTAGGGTCCTTTGTTTAGCCGTCTAGGCGACAGAAGGCCTTGGTCTGGCGACCATTATAGTTTTAACTAGTGGGCCGCGACCATTGACACTGGTGATCCCTGTGTGTTCTGGACGAGTGGATTCTCTCTGTCACCGTGTTAAGACCCCATCTTTCATATCCAAATGAGAGTATTCCTTCACGAGGGGATATGTGCATGTAATGTGCGATAGCGGCAGATTCATGTTCAAAGTCAGCTATACAGGCCAGTTGGTACTGTGCTGATTCCGCCGGACGTGGTAATGTCACCGTTGTGAAGCGGTGTTGACGTCTTGTTTTCTCTTTTCTCTTAAAAAGTGAGGAGGGTTCAGAACGGCGGCCTGTCTGGGTGAGTGTTATGTCATTGTTTACATGTTCATAGCTTACGGTTAGCCGGTCAGTGGCCTGGCGCGGGGTAGCTTAGCTTCTCGCGCGCCGCCGGGAGCTCGCTTCTGATTGCGTGCGTCGTTAGATCGGCGTCTCGCGAGCGGAAGCAATAGCACCCGAACGGTTGGAGCAGCCGTTAGCTTGATGCTATTCTGTTGAACGTGCTTTGATTTTAACATGTTTTACACTCTTGACCACGACGTCATCCTTGACAGGGGATGTTCGTCGACCCTGCCTGAGCCTAGACGGGGATTGCGTCAACAAAGAGGACTGTAGCGACTGGTGGAGCGGCGACGCTGCCCGGATCGAACAACACAGGACGGCTGTGTTCTACGGTGTCTTGTGACTGCACTTCGCTGATCTGCGTTCCGGGTAGGTACGGGGTTGGCCAGACCTCATAACACGTCTTCTGGTTTTACTTTGCTAAATGTATTGTGAATAACGGTGTTTTTTTCCCAAAACGTGTGTTGTTGCAATGCATTTGGGATACGTTGCGGGTTGTGTGTGAGCTGTTTTTGTCACTGGCAGTTAGCTTCTCCGTGCAGATCGTGATGTATTGATCTGGTTGTTGTGTGAGAAACATCATGGTGTTTATGTGTACCGTGTACTCACTACTAAGGCAACTAACCTATGAAGCTATGCTTGGTGACAAGTGAGTAAAAGAATGTTCTTTCTCAGACTGTAATGACAATGAACAGTGAGTTCACACATTAACAGGTTTTCCTGTTTTAACTGGCCGTATTGAGGGTAAAATAGGAGGATTGTGTTTTTCCCCCCCGGTTCCCTGGGGACTTTATCACCTCCTATCAGACATGTTGTGCATTAATTGTGTCTTTTGTGTGGTAGGGATACGATGTAACTCTTAGCTTGATTGCTGAGGTTGTGCTAAATCTGCTGGAGAAACTTATTTCCTAAAGGGAAATTGGTTTGGTTGCTGTCATGTGTGCTTAGCAAGGCCTGTGGTCGATACTAATCAAGAATGATGTATTCTCTCATTGTGAAAAAAACGGCGTTCCTCTGTTGAGTGTTTTTGCCATTTTTTGTAGGTGATGATGGGTTGTGTGTGTCATGTGACCTACAACTGGGTTGTACTGGCCACAGAAGCACATGTGTATGTTGGACCGGGGTTCTTAGAGCCCTCTCTATTCTGTGTTTTTCCTTAGTAAAAATCAGATAGCAGGTTAGCTCGTGCGCTGTGTGGAGCTGTGAAACGCTTCATAGAGCTGACTATGACTGTGTCATATTCTCTTTTTGTCGTTACGTCGTATCATGGGTGTGGGGTCGTAAAGGGGTGAACTGGTAACCTTTCCTCTCCCCATTGTTCTGTCGGTCAGGGGTACACCCCCTGTCCTTCAAGGTTCCCGTCACGTGGCGGTTCGGCACGTTACGGGGGGGGGGGGGGGGGGGGGAGGGAGTTCCTGGTCCCACGGCCTGGTATATTGGGCGTGTGCACCGCAGGAATTCCCCCGCCATGGAGTACGTCACCGTCCGCGTCTCTGTTGGTAGGACTTCCGTGTGCTGTTCAGGTCCATGTGATGGATCTGTTTTCAGGGGGGGTGGTCAGGGCTCCTCCTCACCAAGCGCCTACTCAGGCCTTCTGTGAGTTCGGACTCCTTCTTCCATGTGAGGAAGCCTCCATCAGAGTACAGAGCCTTCCTCCTCAGATTGTCAAAGTGAGTGGACCCTCTAGAAGGGTCCTTTTCTATTGTATGTATATTCGATTCAATTCGTTTATTGAGTGTGTATGGGTTCGGTGCCTCTTCCCCGGAGGCCCTAAAACCAGTTTTTTACATGGCTCAAGGTGCAATATATTCTTTTCAATCTGTACAGCTCGCGTGGGAAGTCTCTCTGGGGATCCCCGTCTCTTTCCTATGGGAGGGTGGTGGGATGTAAAAATGTGAACATTTTTTACCCCGGCTGTGTAGACTGGGATACATACTGTTGATGCTTCCTTCTTTCTATTCCAGAAGTGTTGGAGTTAGGGAGTGTCACACCCCTCTTGTCGTTCCCCTGGGCGCCTTGGGGATTCAATGACAGGTCTAAATAGCCTGTTCATTGATGGGGGTGTGTCCCGACGCACGTATAGTGCTAGCTCGCTGTAAACAGGCGATTGACTGGCACGCCTTGGTTGCTTGTGGTTGAAACAGCGTTTTTATAAAGCAACTGAGATGGGGGTTTTTCCTCTTCCGGCGACCACATCCCATGACCTGGGTGGGTTGTCGACGGATTCTCGTTCATGTCTGGGGGATGATGACGAGATGGATCTGAACATATGTAGTGGGGTCTCACGCCCTTGGGGTGGGCCACCAGGCGCGGTTCGTCCGAACGTCTGGGTGGCGCCTTCTTTTCATGTTAAGATCAACACGCATATCTGCCCTTCTCCTGGAGTAGGCATGTCGGCGTGGTTAGGGCACGGGACTGGTTCTGGTCACGCTGGTCCAGATCAGTTGAACCCGTTGTCCGCCGGGGATGCAGATCTGCTGTTCTGGTACCCTGAGGGACTTGGGCTTTTTTCAGGGGGAAAAATGCCAGGTCGGTCTGGGTGTCACAGGGTTAAGCGCTATGGAGACCCTGGTTGGGTATGTTTTTACTCAGCACTGTCGTCATGGCTTACAGCCATGCCATTCTGTACGCGCTCGATCTCGTCGGATCTCGGCCGCTACACAGGTTGGTCCTGGTTAGTACTTGGTTGGGAGACCGCCGGGGAATACCAGGTACGGTGTGCTTAGGGGCTGGTTCTCCATTATTTTTCGCTCCTCTCTCACGCATGGCGAAGAGGGGCCTGTGGGGGTGGTTTTTTGACCTCCTCTGGTGACCCTGTGCTTCCCGTACCGCCAGGCCCGGTCCGAAGTGATGTTTGCGACCCGTAGGCCTGGGTTAACCCTTTTTGGAAACTGAAACACTTGTACTGCGGTATAGCCGGTGTATACCCGCAGGTGTGTTTTGGAGTTTTTTTCTTGAGGGGTTATAGGAACAACCACCGCATTGGGTAACACCGAGGTGGTTGATTCCCTGGTGTGTTGGAGCAGTGTCAACTCCCGGGTTCACCGTTTGAGGGTGCCCCTGCACGTTCATGACGTCTGCCAATCGTGTCAGCCTTCTCTGCCTCGACCCCTCTGGGTGGGGGTTGTTAAATGGAGGCTTGGTCATGCAACACCGCCAGCTTACGCTCCTTCCGCCGGGGCGGCTGTGTTCAGCTGTCCCCTCTGGCGCCTGTCTCGTCCGCAGTCTCCAGGCTAGGGTTAACAGCCTGTTGCCTGGTTTTTCCCTGGTGCGCTGCCTGCTTCCGTTGGTTAACCTTTTTTGTGTGCTTACGGCCATGCTGACTGCCTATTCTGCAGGGTCAGTGTGCCAGGCGGTGTACTATTGGGGGGACGGGGCCCGCTCGGCTTACGGCCATACCGACCTGAACACGCCCGATCTCGTCCGATCTCGGAAGCTGGGCAGGTTCTGGCCTGGTTGGTTCCGCCTGGGAATACCAGGTGCAGTAACTGAGGGGCCTTTGTCCGAATACGCTGGCGATGTGGGGGGCGGGGCACTACGTGCCCACCTGGTGGGGTCTTGATGCTGGCATCATGGACTTCTCCGGGCCCCCATTCTAGGGAGTCCAGTCCTTTTGGTGGGTCTGGGTCTTCCTTCGTGCTCCGCTGCTACGGCCTTGCCACGGGGTTGGGTTTGCCCTTGACCCCGTGATTCTGGGGGCAGTAACGAGGTTGTTCCTCCGTTCGTTCCCGGGTGGCATGCGGGTTGTGCGTGTGTGTAGTCGTGGGGTCAAGCCACGGTCTGCTCACCCTGTGCGTTGAGTTGCTTGAGTGCCTCTTCGCACGGTCGGGTCCGTCGCCCTCCCGTGACGTCCCTAATAGGGGGGCTACCCTCCATTAGGGGGGGTCGGGGGGGCTCGGCCCTCCCTGTTCTGATGGTTTTGGGGGGCTGTCAGCGGGGTGTATTTGTCAGCCAAGTGGCTCCGCTTGGCCTCCCTTGTGCAGTAGCGATGCCAAGCTAAGCCACTAACGATACAGAACGTTAGGTTATGACTATAACCAAGTTCTGTTAGTTAGGGGCGATGCTTGGCATCGGACGGCCGCTGCAGCCCTTGTCCTCACCTTGTGGTGAAAGCTTGGGAAGGAGGAGAGCAGGTGACCACACACCTGCTTATGAAGGTAAGCTGATGAGGGGTGTGGTCAGACTAATACTGGTATTAGAGGTACATTTGTGGTTTATTCAGTACGCGTGCACGTACGCGAGATAGTGCAGTAGCGATGCCAAGCATCGCCCCTAACTAACAGAACTTGGTTATAGTCATAACCTAACGTTTTTCTTACAGCAGGTGTGACTTACATCATCATGATCCATCATGTTTATAAACATCACTGTTTATTTTATATATCAAGACAAAAATGACATATGTGAAGTGTCAAAACTATTGAAATGTGTATTATGCTGTATACTGCTGTCTCACCTTAAAAAAAATTTCAATCAATCAATCAATCAATCAATCAATCAATCAATCAATCAATCAAATACTACCTCTCTCAAAGAATGCTCAGTCAGCTCAGAATGTGTATTGCACGCTGCAGCACGGTGCACCCCTCCCCCCTGCTCCATGCACAGCAGCCAGGTGGTTGGAAAAATGTATCAATTTGATTCGAACTTGCAGACAGTGTGTGGCCAGTGGGGGAGGGGTGCGACTGTGTGGCGCTGCGTTTTTTTTCACCTCTGAAAATACCACTGGGGACGGGCGGGCCGTTTTGATTGATTGATTGATTGAAAAGTTTATTAACAGATTGCAGAGTACAGCTCAAAACATACAATTGTTAAGGGGATGCAGACCAGAGAAAGACTTTCATCTTGTTTACATCAGGGTCCCCGTAACACCTATTTCTCTGTATCTGATTTTATTTATTTTTCGTTTTTTTCTCTTTTCCATGGCAGGTTTTTTTTGTTTGTTTATTGGTAGGCTGGTAGCTATCCTATAGCAATATTGTTATTATTGTTATTATTATTATTATTACTACCGTTATTATTGTTATTATTATTATTATTATTATTATTATTATTATTATTATTATTATTATTATTATTATTATTATTATTATTATTATTATTATTATTATTATTATTATTAAATCATCATAGTCATATTATCATTATTATTCATTATTGTTATCATAGTTATGGTAATGATTATTATTATATTATATATGGTGAAGTAAGGTGCCGTGCACTTGAGCTGACCATTTATGTTAAAATAATTATGAAGTTTGGAAGAGGGCAGGAAACGTATGTTTTCTTCATCCTGCTTCCTGCAGCGTGATCTATCTATCTGCCTGCGCATATAAAAAGCTGCCATTAAGCATGTACTGGTGGTCACTCACAGCAGGTGTTTCAGGTGTGGATGACTCAAGACAAGTGATAAACATTTTTAACACAATGTCGACGACGAGAGAACGAGATAAAGGACGGAAATTTGTCTCTGGGTATTTACAGCAAAACAAGGCAAAAAAAAACTAATGTTCACTCATTCTCAGAGAGGGTCATTTGACAAGTTTATTACAAAAAACACGGAAGTAAGATCCCCTGCGGGCCCTGCTGCAGGTCCTCGCAGTCGCGGTGGGAAGAAGCGACCGAGCCAATGCACCAGCAGGGCTCTCCACCAGCCTCAGATGAATAGCAGTGAAGATGAGGATGATGGCATTGGCGACAACGACGCATTGGCATGCAGCATCATGGACGACATGGTAGGTAGCCTGCAGCCGCATAGGGCTGTCTGCGTCACATCACATCTATCTAATCTAGCCATTAAGCCAATAAGCCCTGGCACGTGGAGTGGTGTGTATTTCATTTAGCTTGTAATTGTCACGTCACAGGCCTAATATGAGTTAAGCTATTTTCAGAATCTCAGTATAGCCAATATTTGGTGAAGCATTCGTTCGTTTATTTGACGAATGACTGATGATTTATCATGCAGCATGGTAGATATGTCGCAGACAGGCAGCCCTAGCCGGCCATGCGGCGGGCTAGGCCTACCTGTCTGCCTCACATCTATCTAGCAATTAAGCCCTGGCACGTGGAGTGGTGTGTATTTCATTTAGCTTGTAATTTTGTGTACATTTTGTGTATTTATTTTGGGCACCATTTTGGGAAATTCTGCCTTTGCAATAGTATTTATTACCACAAACGATTGACTGTCACGTCAGGGGCCTAATATGAGTTAAAGTGGAAATGAAGCAGTGAGCATAAATACATATTCATAGCATCACATTAGTATTTAGATAAGCCACAGAAGAAGTCACGTTATAAAAATAAGCAGTTTCTAAGAAAAAACGATTTGTTGTGTACATTTCTGAAGCATTTAGCATTATGGGCGCGGCCATTTTGTTGCTGACGTCATACCGTGGCTTGGGTGTATACACTCTGGTTAGCTGCCTATATTGAATGGGTCGGTCAGCAAATAAAATGTTGCCTACAAAACAACGGGACCGCGGTGGTTCTGTTTGTATTGCTCCTGGCTGTTCAAACTAATTTTACCATGTGAGAGAGAGGAAAGTTGGTTAATTTCCACAAACTACCAGTGAAAAAAACAGTGTTGTTGACATGTTGGCTCGGGCTGCCTGCACCCAGACGGCGCGACCAGCCTGTTGTACAGGGAAGGAGGATCTGCAGCGAACACTTCATTGCCTCGGATTATGTTGTTGGGGTGGGATGTTTGTCCAGAAGACCACTAATCAGCTGAAGCCGGACGCGGTTCCCTCGGTCTTCGACAGACAGACCGGCGTTAGCTCTCGGGGCCCGGCGTTAGCTCTCGCTAGCTAGCGTTAGCAACCGGAGCGTCGCGGAGCATTCAGCCTGCTGGCTACACAGCTTGTGTAGCCAGCAGGCTGAATGCTCCGCGACGCTGGTTGAAGTGGGTCTAGGTAGCCAGCAGGCTGAATGCTCCGCGACGCTGGTTGAAGTGGGTCTAGGTAGCCAGCAGGCTGAATGCTCCGCGACGCTCCGGTTGCTAACGCTAGCTAGCGAGAGCTAACGCCTGGCCCCGGCTGGTGCCAACTAGCTCCCGAGAGCTAACGCCGGTCTGTCTGTCGAAGACCGAGGGAACCGCGTCCGGCTTCAGCTGATTAGTGGTCTTCTGGACAAACATCCCACCCCAACAACATAATCCGAGGCAATGAAGTGTTCGCTGCAGATCCTCCTTCCCTGTCCAACAGGCTGGTCGCGCCGTCTGGGTGCAGGCAGCCCGAGCCAACATGTCAACAACACTGTTTTTTTCACTGGTAGTTTGTGGAAATTAACCAACTTTCCTCTCTCTCACATGGTAAAATTAGTTTGAACAGCCAGGAGCAATACAAACAGAACCACCGCGGTCCCGTTGTTTTGTAGGCAACATTTTATTTGCTGACCGACCCATTCAATATAGGCAGCTAACCAGAGTGTATACACCCAAGCCACGGTATGACGTCAGCCATGACGTCAGCAACAAAATGGCGGCGCCCATGTTGAAAACAGGGATATTATATTATATTTTTCAGACAAATAAGATAGATTTCACATTTGATTATAGAACCCTGTCTTACACAAGGTACACAACAAACAAACTAGGATCACATTGCTCACTGCTTCATCTCCACTTTAAGCTATTTTCAGAATTTCAGTAGGCCCTAGGCTATAGCCAGCATTTGGGGAAGCATTCGTTCGTTTATTTGACGATGATAATAATAACAATTTAGTAATATGATTACCAATAATAATAATAGATTAATAATAACGAATAATTCGTATGCGTCACATCATCTATCTATCTAGCCACCATTAAGCGCTGGCACGTGGGGAGTGGTGGCGTGGTGGTGGTATTTAATTTAGCTTGTAATATGCTCCATTTATTTTGGAGACCATTTTGGGAAATTCTGCCTTTGCAACTAGTCTTTATTACCACAAACGAGAGACAGGCCTAATATGAGTTAAGCTATTTTCAGAATATCAGCATAGCCAACATTTGGGGAAGTATTCGTTCGTTTATTTGATGATAATTGTTGTGAAGGGCCAGATTAAACCGAATATATATATTTATTTATATATATATATTTAATTGTATTTGTATATTCTCTAATATTCCCTGATATCCCTTGTATATTCCTTGTACAATATGCATTGAATATCCATTCTAGCCTACTGAACATCCCATAATAGTCTCCATTCTACTATTGGTCGAGACCTTGGTGCCAGGCTGCCATACCCCTCAGACCCAGTTCAAACGTACCGCTCGACATGTACGAACAAGTCCTAGTTCCGCGTAGGAATTTGGCTACCGCACCACTAATGGGACTATTTGTTCATAGTGCGTATATATACTGCGCTACTAAAGTAGGACTTTCTTTTCAGTCCAGTTTCTTACCCTCCAATAGAGTCACAGACGGAAAGCCTCCCCGCGATGCCACGTGTGGGAGTAAGGCCAAGTTCGGCCTACCATCGGTATTGAGACATTGTGTATATTAATATTTGAATAGTCATATTTGGCACTATATCGTCGAGTTGGACGTAGTCTATTAAGCTAATAATAGTCTGTTAATATATAGTGCTTTGTGCGGTGAGAATACTACCGTAGTCAGTACCCCATCGTTTCGGGCAGAGAACTGGCTGCTTACCCAGGGTGGTTGACCCTATGTGAAGCTGCACCCGAGGAGCCCCAGAGCCGACGAGCGAGTGGACCTGTATACCGGATTATTCTACCGATGACAGCCCGCCTTCCCAGGCACGGATTATGCTTTGGATACTTTGATTATTCTATGGATAAAGACCCCCGACACTACCGTGTGTTGGAACCCCCCCCCCCTGGAGAGGACGCAAGGTGAGGAGACGCTCTGCAAGACGAGGTCTCTCCACATCTCTCCCCCGTGGACCGGAGAGAGCCGGCCCACAAAGAGTCCACCTGCTTTCATCTGTGGTCCAAGGATCGCCGGCGCATTGAACGGCACTACAGTGGGTTCACCTGGGATACCCTTGGCCGGACGAGGCAGCTGGATTCTACCCCCCCCCCCCTCCTACTCCTGTCGGCTTACAAGCGACCGGATTAACCCCCTCTAGTGTATCCAGCCTATAATCATTAAAGTATCATTGCTGTTATTCCTTAACTATTCCAGGTCGTATATTTACCACCTGCGCCTTCAGAGATTGGACATTATCTATTGATATACCGACGAATACTCCTTGCCATAAAAGTGCATACTATTTCAATTCATAAATGTAATTAAGTGATTGAGTGCTTATTCTACACACCATCGCTGTGTAGGAAATAAAGACCTGTTTCTAATTCGTACATTTGTGTTGGATCCGTTTCATCTACGTGAGAGTGTTCATGATAATATATTTATGCCGTGTACTGGGTGGCCGAATATTAAGTACAAAGGTAGTGGTAGTAAGTATCATATCTAGTAATACAGTCAGGGAATTGTACCCCTCAGTTACAATTGGTCCTTCGAGCCGGAGGGTAATTAGTGTAATATTAATATAGTGTTATTAATATTGAAATGGCCTATGATGAACACTCCACGAAACGATCCTCCTAACCAACGCCCGCAGCGCGAACGACGGCTCCCTCAGTACTTAGAGGCTTACGCTGTCAGTCAACAACCTAGTCTTCTACTAACAGTAAACGCGGTAAAACTAGAAAGTAAAAGTATGTCTAACCCCAACGCCCAGACTACCCCGACCATAGAGGCCCCTACGGGCTCTAATGTAACTGACCAAGTTCACGGTGGGGACCAGTGGGAACCAGACATGACTTCACACCCCGCCAGTACTGAAGAAGTAGTCCCCGATGAGTCCCGGGAGGAATACAACGCTACCGAGAGAGAACTCGGCACGGAAGAAGACGGGGAGAGCACCGTGGAGATAGAGCTCCAAGGCTCCGCAAGGAGTACCCCGAGGGAAGGCTCCCCTATACAACCGCCTTCTCCCAGCGAGGCAGAGAGGACCCTACAGCAGGCATTCCTCGTCAGCCTGAAAGCCTCTACTGAACGCGATAGACTCCAGGGTGAACGCGATCGATTGCAGCTACAGCAACGGAGCGAAGAAGAGCACATACGCCTGGAAATAAGACGCATTCAGATGGAAGAGAATGTGGCCCGAGACCGAGCAGACAGACAGCTGCTGGTGCTCTACGGGACGCAGAGCGCGACAGACAGCAAGCGCAACTAATAGAACAGCTGATCAGACGGACAACACCCTCTCCCTCCGCCAGAGGCTCCAGGAACTCGTCTAGACACACCTCCAGGGCGGCATCCCCTAGCCGAGTAAACAACCCTGAACTTGACCAACAGACGAGGTCTATACCCCCCACAGACCACCTCCCCCCACCGGTCCAAGCGAGACCTAGCAACCGGGAAGGAGCAGCATATCCTGTGGAGAGGCTAAACCAGAGACTACAAGCACTGGATGACCTAACTGAAGACGAAGAGGAAGAGGAGGAGAACCGCGCCCGAAGACAGCACAGTACTCTACCGGACCAGGAGGTCCGGTACAGCCCAGGCTATACTCCCGCGGAGCTGCGCTATAGACCCCCGACTCTATACACGGGTGAGCACGACGCACGACCCGCACCGAGGAACAGCACCTGGACAAGCGGGCCATGGTACACTGCCGGTACCAGCCCATACCAAGGAGCGGGAGGAGACTCGCCTAGGAGGCCTCTCCCCCAACGCTCGCCGATGTATCCACAGTCAGCGTCATACATTGGCACGCCTATGGTACCCGACTTCACCCAAGAGAACCGGGCCCAGTATACAGAACTCCGCATGTGTCTGGAGACCATGTTGGTGGATGTATTGGATGAACGCCACAAATACGCCATCCTACTGCAGCACTTAAAGGTGCCCCGCGCACATAATATAGCGCTCGCCTACGCGACTTCCACCACCCCATACACAGCAGCGCTGGTAGCACTGGACCAGAGGTATGGGCGCATATGGGATTACGTGATCCAGGAGATCCGACACATCGACCGCTTACCCCCAGCAATAGACAATCGAGCACTGGACGACCTGTCCATCAGAGTGCAGTCCCTGGTAGGGATGTTGGGAGCGCAAAGAGAGAAGGGGAAGTATGAACTTTACGCCAACTCAAATGTGGAAAGGATCCTGGAGAAGCTGCCGCCCGCTCGTCAGGAGCGCTTTAGGCGGCAGAGGGACCACAGAGACCCGAATGGCCCCGAACCGAACCTCCTCGATCTAGCAGACTTCCTGGCGAGAGAAGTCAGCAGCCTACGGCTAGATACATTCGGACGGAGCACCCCTGGCTCCAGAGAAGGAACCAGACGACTAAATGATGGAAGAAGATCGGTGACTGTGATGCACCAATCGGAGTCAGTACCGAACAGCAGGAGCCACAGTACCCCCTCCAGAACGGAGAAGTGGAAGATAGTGTGCCCCTACTGTGAGAAAGAACACTGGCTAGCGCAATGTGACTCCTTCCCCAAGCTGAACGCGGAGGAAGCAGGTCAATGGATAAAGTCCAACAAGCGCTGTTTTCGCTGTGCGCGCTCACACATGGCAGCCGAATGCCGCTTAAAGAAAAGGTGCACCAAGTGCGATGGAGCCCATCTGGACATACTTCACGACAGTAACAGACGGCGCCCTTCACCTGCACCATCCAGCCGCAAAGCGAGCGTCATGTACATCGATCCCACCAGCAGCAGTGGAGCCCGAGTACTCCTAAAAGTAGTGCGTGTGACACTAAGCTACCAGAATAAAGTCCTGGACACTTACGCCGTCCTCGATGACGGGTCAGAGAAGACCCTGCTGCTCGCCTCCGCTGCGGCCCAGCTAGGGCTGCGGGGAAGCGAAACCCAAATGACAATTCGGACAATAAGACGAGATTTGAAGACGATAAAGGGCGAGAATGTCTCATTCTCTATCGCAGCAAGCGGCCAGCCTGAGCGACGGTACCAGATTGCAGACGCTTTCACCAGCCAAGAAATAGGACTGTCGCGGTACACATACCCCGTCGCCAAGCTGATGGAGAAATATGCACATCTGCGCAAGTTACCGATCCCGCTCATAGACAATGCTATGCCGACCCTGTTGATAGGCTCCGACCATGCAGACCTCATTGTCCCGATAGACCGGGTTCATACCGGACCCCGAGGCTGTCCTGTAGCAGTCGAGACCCGTTTGGGATGGACTCTCCAAGGCCCGCTCGCCAAATCTCTCAACCGAAGTACAGCCACTAGATGTCTCCACTCCCGAGTCACAGAGGGAGAAACCGCACTCCTGCAACACGTAGAGCGGCTATGGAGCTTGGAACAAATGCCCTTTAAGAATGGAAAGAAAGACATTCGCTCTAAAGATGACATTTACGCCATTCACCTCCTCGAGACAGGGACCAAGAGAGTCCCGGTCAACGGCGTGTTGAGATACGCCACGCCACTCCTGCGGCGAGAAGGAATGCCTACTTTCCACGCCAAGACAGACGCCATAGAACGGTACCTGCTGAACACGGAGCGGCGCTTAGCCAAGAACCCCGCCCAAGAGAGTGTATACCGCGCTGAGATTGAGAAGCTCATCACAGCGGGACACGTCACAAAGATGGACATTAAAGAGGCTGACCAGACCACTGAATCGTGGTACGTGCCCCACCACAAGGTCCATCACAACGGTAAAGACCGCATAGTATTTAACTGCAGCTACCAGATCGGATCCCAAAATCTGAATAAAGAGTTACTGCCCGGTCCCACACTCGGCCCCTCCCTACTCGGCGTTCTACTCCGCTTCCGCCAGGAAAAGGTGGCCATCAGCGGGGACATTAAAGGAATGTTCCTGCAGGTGAGATTAGTAGAGGCGGACAAGCCCCTGTTACGGTTCCTATGGAGAGAGAAGCCAGGAGATGAGCACCCAGCCATCTACCAATGGGAAGTCCTCCCCTTCGGAACGACGTGCAGCCCCTGCTGTGCGACATTTGCACTACAGAAACATGTAGCAGAGGACCCAGCAGCGGACGAAGAGGTCCGACACAGCGTAAAGAACAGCTTCTACGTAGACAACTGTCTACAAAGCCTTTCAACCCAGGAAGAAGCCGAGGCTCTCCTGATTAAACTCCGCGCCTCATTGATCAAAGGCGGCTTTGATCTCAGGCAGTGGGCCAGCAGCGATCCGCAAGTACTGCGCAGCCTCTCCTCCGAGGACAAGGCAGCCAGCAGCGAGACCTGGATGGCTACAATCCCGGGAGAAGCCCAGGAGATGACCCTGGGATTGGTGTGGCGATTCAAAACAGATTCGCTTCACTACAGACACAAGCCCCTGACTACGGAGCAGGGAAGGCCGGCGGCGGCGCCGACCACCAGACGGAGTGTGTACACAACACTCGCCCGACAATATGACCCGCTAGGATGTATTCTACCGTACACCACCAGGGCAAAAATGATTGTACGAGCATTGTGGGACAAGGACCAGGGCTGGGACGACCCCATTCCCGCACACCTTGCATCCACCTGGAGAGAGTGGGAGATGGAGCTCCACTCACTCCCAGGCGTTAATATGCGCCGAAGCTACTTCCCACCCACGGTGAGGCCAGAGACATGTAAAATGGACTTACACGTCTTCAGTGACGCCTCAGAGGTCGCATACGGATCAGTAGCCTACTTGCGGGCCCAAGACCAGGGGGGAGAGATCTACACAGCATTTGTCCTCGCCCGCTCGAGAATAGCCCCACGCAAGCAACAATCTATCCCACGTCTAGAGCTCTGCGCAGCCCTAGCCGGAGCGCACCTAGCCACGCTCATCCAACGTGAGCTCACCATACCGGTGTCTAGAACAATCCTGTGGTCAGATTCCACGACGGTACTCGCCTGGATCAAATCGGACTCATGCAAGTACAAAGTCTTCGTGGGAGTCAGAGTCACCGAGATTCAAGACTTAACCGAAGAGTTAACCGGAGAAACAGAGTGGCGCTACGTTGATACAAAACAGAACCCAGCTGACGTCATCACCCGGGGGATGCCCCTGGATGACCTCACCCGTCGCAATGTCTACAGTGACGGCCCCGCATTCCTAAGACTCCCGGAAGGACAGTGGCCCATGCCTATCCCGAGGGAAGCAAGTCCAGAGGAGGTGGAAATTAAGAAGTCTGTGTTCTGTGGATTGAGCACCGTAGCCTCCACCGACCCTAACATAAACGATTGCACGTCCATAGAGAGTGCACAACAAAGAACATTCATGCGGTACCACCCGGAGTGCAAGTCCCCCGCTGATATGTCAGCGGCTAACTACGAGGAAGCAGAATTGCTTCTACTGCAGCGAGCCCAGAGAGACTCGTTCCCCGATGAATTGGCCTGTCTACAGGGAGGAAAGCCCGTCCCATCCGACAGCAGATTAATTCACCTGGCCCCCGAGAGCGACGCTCATACCCTCATCAGAGTGGGTGGTCGCCTACGCAGAACCCCCAACACACTCCTGATGGGGCGGCTAGATCCCACATTACCCCAGACAATGTACCGGCCTGAAGAAGCGAACGGCCGACGAATGTGGAGGTACAGCCAAGTATTAGCCGACAAGTTTTGGAACAGTTTCCTACTGCACTACCTACCGTCTCTACAGACCCGCCAGAAGTGGGTAAAGGAGAGAGACAATTTGACAGGAGGAACAGTCGTCATGATTATTGATCAATCACTGCCCAGAGCTATGTGGCCGGCCGGCCGCGTAAGCAAAGTGATCACCGGTGCCGACGGCAAGGTCCGAGCAGCTGAAGTGCTCGTCCAGGGTCGCACTTACACCCGTCCCGTGGCAAGGCTCATAGAACTGCCTCGACTCCCAGACACAATCGATGATGACCATGACCCTACAACCCTATGACTTTGTGAAGTTGACTGACCCCTACAGCAAACCCTTATGTGTAAATAGACAACGCGATTAATCTGTCTCCGTTTAACTGATTAGGTCTGGGACCTATTCAGGGGGTGGCTGTTGTGAAGGGCCAGATTAAACCGAATATATATATTTATTTATATATATATATTTAATTGTATTTGTATATTCTCTAATATTCCCTGATATCCCTTGTATATTCCTTGTACAATATGCATTGAATATCCATTCTAGCCTACTGAACATCCCATAATAGTCTCCATTCTACTATTGGTCGAGACCTTGGTGCCAGGCTGCCATACCCCTCAGACCCAGTTCAAACGTACCGCTCGACATGTACGAACAAGTCCTAGTTCCGCGTAGGAATTTGGCTACCGCACCACTAATGGGACTATTTGTTCATAGTGCGTATATATACTGCGCTACTAAAGTAGGACTTTCTTTTCAGTCCAGTTTCTTACCCTCCAATAGAGTCACAGACGGAAAGCCTCCCCGCGATGCCACGTGTGGGAGTAAGGCCAAGTTCGGCCTACCATCGGTATTGAGACATCGTGTATATTAATATTTGAATAGTCATATTTGGCACTATATCGTCGAGTTGGACGTAGTCTATTAAGCTAATAATAGTCTGTTAATATATAGTGCTTCGTGCGGTGAGAATACTACCGTAGTCAGTACCCCATCGTTTCGGGCAGAGAACTGGCTGCTTACCCAGGGTGGTTGACCCTATGTGAAGCTGCACCCGAGGAGCCCCAGAGCCGACGAGCGAGTGGACCTGTATACCGGATTATTCTACCGACGACAGCCCGCCTTCCCAGGCACGGATTATGCTTTGGATACTTTGATTATTCTATGGATAAAGACCCCCGACACTACCGTGTGTTGGAACCCCCCCCCCCTGGAGAGGACGCAAGGTGAGGAGACGCTCTGCAAGACGAGGTCTCTCCACATCTCTCCCCCGTGGACCGGAGAGAGCCGGCCCACAAAGAGTCCACCTGCTTTCATCTGTGGTCCAAGGATCGCCGGCGCATTGAACGGCACTACAGTGGGTTCACCTGGGATACCCTTGGCCGGACGAGGCAGCTGGATTCTACCCCCCCCCCCCCTCCTACTCCTGTCGGCTTACAAGCGACCGGATTAACCCCCTCTAGTGTATCCAGCCTATAATCATTAAAGTATCATTGCTGTTATTCCTTAACTATTCCAGGTCGTATATTTACCACCTGCGCCTTCAGAGATTGGACATTATCTATTGATATACCGACGAATACTCCTTGCCATAAAAGTGCATACTATTTCAATTCATAAATGTAATTAAGTGATTGAGTGCTTATTCTACACACCATCGCTGTGTAGGAAATAAAGACCTGTTTCTAATTCGTACATTTGTGTTGGATCCGTTTCATCTACGTGAGAGTGTTCATGATAATATATTTATGCCGTGTACTGGGTGGCCGAATATTAAGTACAAAGGTAGTGGTAGTAAGTATCATATCTAGTAATACAGTCAGGGAATTGTACCCCTCAGTTACAATAATAATAACAATTATTATGCCAATAATAATAAAATAATTCGTTAGGCCTAATACTTCATTTTTTCTAAAGTCTTTAATTAATTTACCACAACTGCTACTATTTTCAATAAATATGCTGGCTGTTTGAATATAATTAAGAACACATCTGAATATGAAACTAAGTAATTATGTTTTACGTTTTGATTTTGGAAAAACATGAAAGCCCCTTATATGCAAATAATTAAGCAGGGTTTGAGAAAGCCCCCCTATAAATCATTACGTGACGTCTATTGATTGATTGATTGACACTGTACATTGGAATACTGACAAAGCCATACTTGGTAATTTACTGTACAACTGGGTTAAGACATTTGTAGTTTTGACATTTGACATTTCTCCAGTCTTGTCGTGTTTTAGTGAACCAGAGTGAATTTAGCTAATTCTGGCACATTTACATGATTGATGTGGAAATGCACTATGTTTGTTAATGTGCACTGTCCCTGGGTAAAAATGTTGAATAACATAACTTACTTAACCCCTCAGGAGGAAGATTCAATTAATAGCAGCGCTCGCCAGCAGCACAAGCGGGTGCCAGCGACGACGATGGCGTTGATGGTCACAGCGAGCGCTGACGATGAGGAGCCAGGGAGGAGCCAGTCCACGAGGAGCCAGTCCACGGTAAGCAGCCAGGGACTACAGATGAAAACTAGCTAATTGATGTGGAAACTGACTATGTTTGTTAATGTGCACTGTCCCTGGGTAAAAATGTTGAATAACATAACTTACTTAACCCCTCAGGAGGAAGATGCATTGACGACCAGTGACGAAGAGGATGCGGAGCGCAAGGCCCCTATTCATAGCAGCAGCAGAGCGGAGAGTGAAATGGTGGATGCCACCATGATGCAGTATGACGATGTGGGTAATTGGCCAGTGAACTTGAATAGAGAGAGAGATCTGATCATTCGAAGAGGTCCCCAAAATCTGAAACCAGGATTTTGTTATCCGAAAAACAAAGAAAACAAAAGGCACTTTAGCGAGGCTTTCTTAATCCGAAAATTAGCAAATGGGGAAACGAATGAAAGAAAGTGGCTTACCTATTCTAAGAAATTAGACAAAGCATTTTGTTTTTGCTGCAAACTCTTCAGCTTGAACAGTGCAACACAACTATCTGATAAAGGCACCAATGATTGGATTCATATTACTGCTGTACTGAAATCACACGAAACATCCCCAGATCATATCTCAAATGCATTAAAATGGAGAGAGGCAACAACACGATTGGAAACTAATACGGGCATAGATGCGTTGCAACAAAGGGAAATGAACAGAGAGAAAGCGCATTGGCAGGCTGTGCTAACCCGTATTGTTGCAGCTGTTCAATATCTGGCAGAACATAATTTGGAATTTAGAGGAACTAATAAGAAGCTTTATGATGAAAGCAATGGTAACTTTTTAGGCCTCATAGAAATGCTTGCCAAATTTGACCCAACTATGCAAGAGCATGTCAGACGAATTAAAAACAAAGAAACCCATCAGCATTATTTGGGATCTGAAATTCAAAATGAAATCATTCGTATCATGGCTGCAAACATGAAAAATGACATTCTTTGGTGTTATACAGCGTATATACACAATATTTGCCGCATCGGTTAAACGTTGGGAAATATTGAAAGCGCATGTTTCTGTCAATGTTAAACAGCTATCCGAAACAAGGTGGGAATGTCGGGTAGACAGTGTAAAAGCAGTACGCTACCAACTTAATAATATTAAGGATGCTTTGCTTGAAGTGGCAGAGAGCACTAATGACCCTAAAAATAAAGTGAAGCCCAGTCTCTGGTCAACTATGAGCTTGAAACATTTTAATTCATTCTGGCTATGATTATATGGTATGACATGTTGTTTGCTGTGAACACTGTGAGTAAGTCTATGCAGTCTAAGGATATGCAGCTGGACGTGGCTTTGTCTGACATTAAGGGACTGATAGATTTTTTCGTAAATACAAAGAAACTGGATTTACCTCTGCAAAAATAACAGCTAAAGACATTGCTAAAGAGATGGATGTTGAGGTAGTATTCAGGGAGTCACGCGTCATGAACCGGAAAAGAGACTTGCACAATATCCCACTATCCGCAGAGCGGGTATTCGAAACGGAATATTTCCTCAAAATAGTGGATCAGGGCCTTGCAGCATTAAACTCCAGATTCAAGCAACTGCAACAGTTCGAGGACGCATTTGGATTTCTTTTTTACCTATCTAAACTGAAAGACATAGATGACACTGAACTTAAGAGAAAGTGTGAGGCTTTGAGCGCATCTCTGACAGATGGAAAGTTTAACGACATAAACGGAGAGGACATGTTCACTGAGCTGCGCCTATTGTGCGTAACGGTGCCAGAGGAAGCCAAGACTGCGCTGGAAACACTAAGGTTTCTGAGCAAGAGGAACGGGACCTTCCCTAACTGCGAAGTTGCCCTTCGGATTTTACTGACAATCCCTGTCACAGTTGCATCTGGGGAGCGCAGCTTCTCCAAATTAAAATTGATTAAGAACTATTTGCGCACTACAATGTCCCAGGAGAGACTGTGTGGACTTTCCATCCTCGCGATAGAAAAGGACGTTGTATCTACTCTGGATTATCAAGACATTATTTCAGAATTTGCTGCAAGGAAAGCCAGCAGGAAACTCCTCACATAATTATCTGCGGTTTGTGACATCTGAGTGCTTATTGTTATTGTTGTCAATTATTCCGAGTCTGTAGTAGGCCTTATAGCTTATAGGCTACGTATATACGTCACTGGGGTTTCCCCGCCTTTATTTCCGCCCAGAGGAATTTCTATTCTACCTTGTTTCTATGCGGGTGGGGTATTTTGGGCCCCTGTCGTTGTGGGTCTGATGGTCGCGGACTCGTGGGCACTTAGGCCTTTCACACCGGCCGTGCTCCGTGCTGTGTACAGAGCCTGGAACTCTCTGCTGAGCTACTTTCCTGGCATATACATAAAATATAGCCAACGCTATCCACCACACACATGTGAAAAAAAGCCTATTTGCCGAGAATTGCGACAACGTTGACTGGAGGAGGGTTAATACAGCATAAAATGTCTTACCAGCGTTATTAGCTGCAGTGTGAGGAACAGGGGAGGGTCTTTAAAACTCAAGTTACTTAACCCCTCAGCCTCAGGAGCAAGATTCAATTAATAGCAGCACAAGCAGGCGACAACGATGGCGTCGATGGTCACAACGAGCCGTGAAGATGGGGATTAGGCCGTGCTAACCTGTATTGTCGCAGGTTCGCAGCCATTCAATATCTGGTAGAACATAATTTGGCATTTAGAGGAACCAATTCTAAGCTTTATGATGAAAGCAATGGTAACTGTGTACAGAGCCTGGAACACTGCTGTGTACAGAGCCTGGAACTCTCTGCTGTGTACAGAGCCTGGAACACTCTGCTGTGTACAGAGCCTGGAACACTCTGCTGTGTACAGAGCCTGGAACACTCTGCTGTGTACAGAGCCTGGAACACTCTGCTGTGTACAGAGCCTGGAACACTCTGCTGTGTACAGAGCCTGGAACACTCTGCTGTGTACAGAGCCTGGAACACTCTGCTGTGTACAGAGCCTAGAACTCTCTGCTGTGTACAGAGCCTAGAACTCTGCTGTGTACAGAGCCTAGAACTCTCTGCTGTGTACAGAGCCTAGAACACTCTGCTGTGTACAGAGCCTGGAACTCTCTGCTGTGTACAGAGCCTAGAACTCTCTGCTGTGTACAGAGCCTGGAACTCTCTGCTGTGTACAGAGCCTAGAACTCTCTGCTTTGTACAGAGCCTAGAACACTCTGCTGTGTACAGAGCCTGGAACACTCTGCTGTGTACAGAGCCTGGAACACTCTGCTGTGTACAGAGTGTTAAGAACCAATAAGAAGCTTTATGATGAAAGCAATGGTAACTTTTTAGGCCTCATAGAAATGCTTGCCAAATTTGACCCAACTATGCAAGAGCATGTCAGACTAATTAAAAACAAAGAAACCCATCAGCATTATTTGGGATCTGAAATTCAAAATGAAATCATTCGTATCATGGCTGCAAACGTGAAAAATGTCATACTTCACTGCTGTGAACAGAGCCTGGAACTCTGCTGTGAACAGAGCCTGGAACTCTCTGCTGTGTACAGAGCCTGGAACTCTCTGCTGTGTACAGAGCCTGGAACTCTCTGCTGTGTACAGAGCCTGGAACTCTCTGCTGTGTACAGAGCCTGGAACTCTCTGCTGTGTACAGAGCCTGGAACTCTCTGCTGTGTACAGAGCCTGGAACTCTCTGCTGAGCTACTTTCCTGGCATATACATAAAATATAGCCAACACTATCCACCACACACATGTGAAAAAAAGCCTATTTGCCGAGAATTGTGACAACGTTGACTGGAGGAGGGTTAATACAGCATAACATTTCTTACCAGCGTTATTAGCTGCAGTGTGAGGAACAGGGGAGGGTCTTTAAAACTCAAGTTACTTAACCCCTCAGCCTCAGGAGCAAGATTCAATTAATAGCAGCACAAGCAGGCGACAACGATGGCGTCGATGGTCACAACGAGCCGTGAAGATGGGGATTAGGCCGTGCTAACCCGTATTGTCGCAGGCTCGCAGCCATTCAATATCTGGCAGAACATAATTTGGCATTTAGAGGAACCAATTCTAAGCTTTATGATGAAAGCAATGGTAACTGTGTACAGAGCCTGGAACACTCTGCTGTGTACAGAGCCTGGAACACTCTGCTGTGTACAGAGCCTGGAACACTCTGCTGTGTACAGAGCCTGGAACACTCTGCTGTGTACAGAGCCTGGAACACTCTGCTGTGTACAGAGCCTGGAACTCTCTGCTGTGTACAGAGCCTGGAACTCTGCTGTGTACAGAGCCTGGAACACTCTGCTGTGTACAGAGCCTGGAACACTCTGCTGTGTACAGAGCCTGGAACTCTCTGCTGTGTACAGAGCCTGGAACTCTCTGCTGTGTACAGAGCCTGGAACTCTGCTGTGTACAGAGCCTGGAACACTCTGCTGTGTACAGAGCCTGGAACACTGCTGTGTACAGAGCCTAAAACTCTCCTAGAGATCTGATCATTCGAATAGGTCCCCAAAAGCTGAAACCAGGATTTTGTTATCCGAAAAACAAAGAAAACAAAAGCCACTTTAGCGAGGCTTTCCTAATCCGAAAACTAGCAAATGGGGAAACAAATGAAAGAAAGTGGCTTCCCAGATAGCAAAAAATAGGTGAATCAACGTTGAAATAGGGTTAGGCAGAAATATTGAATCTATGTTGAAGCCTGACATCGAAATTATACAAATCGTTGTCTATGACTTACATGTTGAATCAACGTTAGGTGTCAACCATAACTGATACTATATCAATGTTGATTCAACCATCATCTAAATGGTAATCTACATGCACATTTTAGTTGATTTTATATTGAATCAATGTTAGACATCAATGTTTATTCAACCATAATCTAAATGGTAATCTACATGCACATTTTAGTTGATTTTATATTGAATCAATGTTAGACATCAATGTTTATTCAACCATAATCTAAATGGTACTCTACTTGTACATTTGTAACTTGTACATCTACTTGTAACTTGTAAAGTTAAGGAATCAATACTGATTAATGTACATTTTACATTAAAATATTGCTGCTGATATGTATACATCATAACATTACATGTTTTTTTCCTGCTGTTAAACACACTATTGTTAAATAAATAATAATAAAATTCTTATATGACCATATTTCCAAAAATGTGTGAACAAAAATGACAACATGGCTTTAATATGAAAATTTCTTTTTTTCTAGGGTCTCATCATACTTCCAGTGACCATACCTTTTACACAAAAAAAAAAACAGACCTTATAACAGGCTTTCATTAACAATACTATATATAGCCACTGCCAGAATAGTGACACACGTATTGTGTGTGGTGAGCACACGCATTCATGCACAACGAAGACAAGATTGCGTTGTCTCAATCATTTTAACTATAAATTTATGCGCTCAAAGTATGAGCTCACTGACTGAAATGTCCAACAAAAAGCATCAATTGTCAAATAATATTGATCACATTAACTAGACTAGATGTTTTTGAGGAAATTAGAAAGGGAACAACAACTTAACCCTTGTGTCTGATCAGATTCGTATTTGTTTGATAACTTTGCAGTGATTATGTTTGTAGCCAACATAATATGTGGCATTGTAGTGGCTACTGGGGCATAATTCACAGCATCCTAGCCTTAGGTGGTGTTTACTACATCTCCCGTGATCCTTAGCGGGGGATGACGTAGTTAAAGTGAGACGAATGAAAGATGAATGACAGTGTTGTTGGCGACAGTAGAGTGCGTATTAAAATAGTATTTTTGCATCGGAACACGACTCCGTTTTCACTATTTTTACCTGCATTCCTACATTGGTGACCCTGACATTTCTCTTGGACGTATTTCGGAGATTACATTGAACATGCCTGATGAACAACAGAACGCGGATCGCAGCACTTTGAACGCCGTTTCACTCAAGCTGCCGGAGTTTTGGGAGCGGAGCGCCAACGCTTGGTTTGCACAGGCTGAAGCCCAATTCGCTCTCAGGGACATTACAGCGGACGCCACAAAGTACTACTATGTGGTAGCAGCCCTGACGAACTCAACTGCGGCGAGAGTGGTGAGTTTGCTGGAAAACCCACCTACACACGACAAATATGTGGCTATAAGAACACACCTGAAGGAGGCTTTCGGTCTGTCTGAATCTGACCGTGCTCGCCAGCTTCTCTCTCTACCTGGATTGGGTGACTCAAAGCCCTCTGAATTGATGGATCACATGTTAGCTCTGCTGGGGGACCATGGGCCATGTTTTCTATTTAATGAGCTTTTCTTGCAACAGCTACCAGACTATGTGCGTTTACCTATGGCTAATTCCATCAAAACTGACTTTCGCCAGCTAGCTAGGGAAGCAGATGTATTTTTCTCAGCTGGAAAGAGGTGTGTGGCAGCATCAGCCTACACCGTTGATGAGCAGGGGTTCCAGCCACTCTCTATCTCTGCCACGGCTATGCCCCGCCGGGTGAGGCCGTCGGGGTTGTGTTTTTACCACGCAAAGTTTGGGAACAAAGCTAAAAAGTGTTTGCCACCTTGTAACTACGGGGGGTCGGGAAACGCACTGGCTGCCACTCATTAGCAGCCGTGAGTGTTGGCCATCCTGCAGGCTTGCTGTACGTCACCGACTCACTCTCCGGCCGCCGTTTTTTATGTGACACGGGTGCCCAGGTGAGCGTGTTGCCGGCGTCCACTCAGGATTTTCACTCAGCGAGACGGGGCCCTGCCCTTGAAGCTGCCAATGGCAGTGCGATCCCTACATTTGGCAAACGCACCGTGGCATTGTGTTTTGCTGACCAGCGTTTCAGCTGGGATTTTGTGTTGGCCAAGGTGTCTACTCCCCTCCTAGGCGCTGACTTTCTCTGCGCCAACAGTCTCTTGGTAGACGTGGGGAATCGCCGGCTCGTCAATGCTGAGACTTTTGGCTCCTTAGCATGTGAGCGCAGTGACACGGCCACAATGACACTGTCCAGCGCCGTCGCGCCCACTGATGATTTCTCCCGCTTCCTGTTGGAGTTCTCGGACATCACAACACCCACCTTCTCGTCCGCGGCCACTAAGCATGGAGTCGTGCATTACATCTCCACGGAGGGCCCGCCAGTACATGCTAGGGCTCGTCGTCTCGACCCACACAAGCTCACCATCGCTAGGAATGAGTTTGCCTCCATGGAGGCACTGGGCATCGTTCGTCGGTCCGACAGTCCTTGGGCCTCGCCGCTCCATCTTGTTCCAAAGGCCAACGGCGGCTGGCGTCCGTGTGGCGACTACCGGCGCCTTAATGACGCCACTACACCTGATCGTTACCCGGTTCCACACATACAAGATTTTTCAGCCCACCTGGCTGGAGCGTCTGTTTTTTCAAAGGTGGATCTGGTGAGAGGATACCACCAGGTGCCGGTTAGCCCTCAGGACATCCCCAAGACGGCAGTTATAACCCCATTCGGGCTCTTTGAATTTTTGAGGATGCCTTTTGGCCTCAAAAATGCGGCTCAGACCTTTCAGAGGTTAATGGACGCCATGCTGCGCAACCTGTCTTTCGTGTTCGTCTACCTAGACGATATCCTGGTAGCCAGCACGTCCAAGGCGGAACACCTAACACACCTCCGACTCCTCTTCAGTCGCCTCAGAGAGCATGGATTAATCATCAACCCAGCAAAGTGTCCGTTTGGTCTGCCTGCCATGGACTTCCTTGGCCACCACATCACTGCTGCTGGAGCGGTCCCTTTACCAGTAAAGGTGGAAGCGGTGCTGCGGCTCCCACGCCCTACCACGGTTAGGGCCTTGCAGGAGTTCCTGGGGATGGTGAATTTCTATCATCGGTTCATCCCTCAGGCTGCCCACCTAATGCACCCCCTGTATGGGGCTCTCAAGGGCAAGACTCCCAAGCATGCCATCGCCTGGTCCGACGACATGTCAAAGGCGTTCTCGGATACCAAGGAGGCCCTTGCGAGTGCAACCATGCTGACGCACCCCGTGCCTGAGGCTCCCGTGGCATTGACAACTGATGCCTCGGATTATGCCGTTGGAGGCGTATATGAACAGTTGGTCGAGGGCATTTGGCAACCCCTGGCGTTCTTCAGCCGACAACTCCGTTCCAGCGAACAGAAGTACAGCACCTTTGACCGTGAGCTCCTCGCCCTGTACTTGGCGGTCAGACATTTCCGTTTCCTGCTGGAGGCTCGCCCTTTCACTGTTTTTGTAGACCACAAACCATTAATTTTTGCTATGGCGAATGTGTCTGAACCGTGGTCTGCCAGGCAACAGCGCCATCTGGCTTTCATCTCTGAGTTCACCACTGACATCCAGCATGTGGCGGGGAAGGACAACCCCGTGGCTGACTGCCTCTCGCGGGCCGCCATTGGTGCTGTCCACCTGGGAATAGATTACGCCCGTATGGCTGTGGATCAGGTTTCAGACCCAGACATCCAGGCATGCAGGACGGCGGTTACTGGTCTCCAGTTGGCGGACGTCCCCTTCGTTGATGATGGCACGACGCTGCTATGTGATATATCTATGGCGCAGCCAAGGCCAGTTGTTCCACGGGCATGGAGACGACAAGTTTTCGACGCTATCCATGGCCTCTCGCACCCGGGCAGGAAACCATCACAGCGCCTAATGGCAGCAAAATTCGTCTGGCCCAGGATGAAGGTTGACATTGGAGGTTGGGTCAAGACCTGCATGGCATGCCAACGCGCAAAGGTCCATCGACATGTTAAAGCCCCGTTGGAGCGGTTTGATGTGCCTGAGAGGCGTTTTGACCACATCAACGTGGATCTGGTGGGACCCCTTCCTCCCTCCAGGGGGTACACTCACCTTCTGACGATGGTGGACAGGACCACCCGTTGGCCGGAGGCTGTCCCACTCACTGCGACTACTACAGCTGACGTGGCTCGCGCGTTCATCGGTACCTGGGTCGCCCGGTTCGGTGTTCCCTCTGATCTGTCCTCTGACCGAGGGGCCCAATTCACTTCCGAGTTATGGACTTCCATTACCCAGCAGTTGGGTGTCTCCCTCCACCGCACTACGGCTTACCATCCACAGGCCAATGGCCTGTGTGAACGTTTTCACCGGTCGATGAAAGCTGCTCTCAAGGCCGATCTCCGAGGCGACACCTGGGTCGACAGACTTCCTTGGGTGATGCTGGGGCTCCGTACTGCACCTAAGGAGGACCTTCTTTCATCTTCAGCTGAGCTGGTATACGGCCAACCTCTCCGTGTCCCAGAGGATTTTCTTCCCTGTGTTACGGCCTCCTGGTCAGCACTGGAACAGCGGGATGCTCTGCTGGACAAGGCCAAGGCTTTCTTGCCCATCCCCACCTCGTGCCACGGCGTTCCAAGGGTGCGTGTCCCGCCTGATCTGCAAGCAGCGGGGTATGTGTTTATCCGCTGCGACGCCCATCGAGGCCCCCTACAGCCACCCTACGATGGTCCTTACCGGGTTGTGAAGGCAGGCGATAAGACCTTCGTCGTTGACATGGGGGGGAGGGAAGAACGGATCTCGGTGGATCGCCTGAAACCTGCTCACCTGGATTTGGACCGCCCCATTGAGTTGGCCCAACCGCCCCGCCGCGGTCGGCCCCCTGGTAGGGCAGTCCCGACACCTACTCTAGCTACGGCGGACCCCCGGACCTGCCGTCCGAGGCCTGTTCAGGGCCAGCCTACTGCTTTACCACTGCCTCGGTTTCCTGTGCCTGCCCAGGGGTACCGGAGTCGTTTTGGGCGGGTCGTCAGAGCCCCTGGACGTTTTTTGGGGCCAGTTCTTGTGAATTCTGGGGGGACGTGTGTAGTGGCTACTGGGGCATAATTCACAGCATCCTAGCCTTAGGTGGTGTTTACTACATCTCCCGTGATCCTTAGCGGGGGATGACGTAGTTAAAGTGAGACGAATGAAAGATGAATGACAGTGTTGTTGGCGACAGTAGAGTGCGTATTAAAATAGTATTTTTGCATCGGAACACGACTCCGTTTTCACTATTTTTACCTGCATTCCTACAGCATAATCTTTTAATTATCTTGTATTTTTTTTTTTACTCTTCATAAATTGTTTATTCAACTTCAGCCCGATCATAACCACCACATATTGTTTTTTTTGTCATATTTAACAACTCTTTTCAGAAAAGTGGGAGTATTTCATTACAAAAATAATATAAAAAATTGTTATGATCAGGGCTGAAGTTGAATAAAATATTTATGGAAAAAGTGGGAAATTATTTCAACATAATCTTTTTATGGAGTTTTTCAATTTAGTCCCCTAATAAGAGTATAATACTTTAGTTTTCAGACACAATGGTTAAATAACAATGGCAGAGGATTTGAATTTAAACACAGTGGAGCTTAGATGATCTACAGTTGTCCACGACTTATCCTCCAAGGCATCTGCTATATAATAATCTTCAGATTTACTTAAGTGTTATTAGTAGGTTACAGCAGTAAGCATTAGTTTGCTCAGTCAATTATGGCCAATTCGTTTTATATTGTTTAATACAGTTAAATAAATAGATAAATGAAAAGCAATTTCTTTTGGACCCCCCCCCCCCCCCCCCGAAAATAATACCGAACCGTGTCTTCAAAACCGAGGTACGTACCGAACCGTGGATTTTGTGTACCGTTACACCCCTAATGTTTCTATAACTCTCTCCCATATAACTCTCTCCCATACCCTTAACACCAACCGCTGAAGTGCCCTTGAGCAAGGCACTAAACCCCCAACTGCTCCAGTGGAGTTGCTCAGTGGCCAACAGTGTCAGACTGTGGTTGTACTGCGGCAGCTCCCAGGTGTGAATGGAACTCTGTGAATGTGAAGCAGGGCGTAGCTGAAAAAGAGCATCCGTGCTCAGCGAACCTACCCTGGGTAAATAAAGGTTAAAATAAAAAATAAAAAAAATAAACACTGCAAGAACAGGCTGAAGCAGCCAGTCATTCAAGTAGATGCCGTCCATGGAAGAACAGTGTCCATGAGGGTAATTCCTTGTACTGTATGAACCAGGGAAACAGTGTGCTGGGGTACCCTAAGTTTGACTCTGGTTCGCTTGACAATTAAGTTTGGGTCACTTCGGTTCCAAGAACAGGCTGAAGCAGCAAGTCATTCAAGTAGATGCCGTCCATGGAAGAACAGTGTCCATGAGGGTAATTCCTTGTACTGTATGAACCAGGGAAACAGTGTGTGCTGGGGTACCCTAAGTTTGACTCTGGTTCGCTTGACTTAAGTTTGGGTCACTTCGGTTCCTTGAGATGCCTCCCTCCCGGTCTGGCGCATAACGAAGCCACTTCTTGACAGTTTCGCTGTAGTCCTGGTCGGTCAGCTTGGGGTCAAACTGTCGAGCAGCAGCTGATAGACACAAAAATAAAAAAGTGAGGAAGAGAGGTGAGATGATGTACGATGATAAGAGCACCCCTCACTTCACACGAGTGCGATTTTTTTTAATCACTCAATTACTCACTCTGTAGGTCTAGGTCTACAGTAACAAGCTACAGTCAGCATCCAGTTAGACTGGACAGGAAAGAGAAGCAATCGCCTAGCCTGACACCATCTCTAGGCAATACAATGTGTATCCATGCACCTCTAAAGCTCACCAATTACGTTGTCCATTTCTTATAGGTTGCACTTTCATCACTTTATTCCAACATAACACTTTATTTTTAAGTTTTTGCAACAGCATAATTATCTTCTGAATCACCAGCATCACCAGCATCACCACCTCACTACCTAAACTTAACCTATGAAGTAGTTTGCAGGGGAGGAAGCTCACCAAACATGCAGGCTTGTAGTGTGGTGTGCTTGAATGGCTTCTTGCTTTCTGAACAACGCTTGTCTTTCTTTCCAGCCCAGTTGAACCCACTGGCCAGGGCGTTGGTCATAGCAGTTTTCAACATCAGTCTGATCAGGTTCTCTGAATTGGTGCCTCCTACCAAAGCCAGGCGAGAAATCTAAATCAGAGAGAAGAAAATGAAGGCCCTGCGTTAGAAACAGCATAACATTTATTTTATGAACACAGAGCAACCAACTTGTTTATACACACACTTTATGCATGCACTGATATTCCAGCCCATGCCAGTCATTAGGTTTAACCACATTAACCCTCCTGTCCATATGTAAACGGTATATTTGAACAATTTCAAAACGTTTCATAAATAGCAGATATACAAGCTCTAACACGTTTTGAACTAGAAAGTGCTAAACACATTTTTCCCCTGAACAAGACCACACTGAAACGATCTACATTTGATAAATGAATGCAGTTCAATAAATTACCATCTTTTGACGGACTGATTGCTCCATCAGTAATGATTCTGCCTCATTGAAGTCTTGTTCACTGGCGATTGGCAGCTGGAAGGGGAGCATAGTGGTTGTGGTGGCCCCGTGTCCCCTGGTCCCACCAGATATGTTGCCCTCAGCCAACTCAGTCTTGATGAACTGCACATCTCTGGACAGATCCTTCACCACGACAAGTAATTCAGCAAGCATTGAATTCATCTTCTGGATGGTAAGGTCTTCAGAAGAAGAGTTAAAATCATTAAGTGAGAAATAAAAATAAGCAGCAAATCACACGAGGAATTACACCATGTCCAATAGACTTGCCTTTCATAAGCTGCCCGTCATCGCCGGCCATCTGTCTACGCTGTGAAACACCAGATGGGGTGTTGTGCCCTGAGCTGTATCCTGACATCGCTGTAGAAACAAAATCATAGTTATATATTTCACTATAGTTTGACTGCATTGGATCAAACTGGTGGTAGTTCCCTCTAAAATGGCATACCATTTTGTGCATGTTGTGAGAGACCAGGGGGACTGTTGTATTGCCCCGAGCTGCATCCCGACATCCCTGTAGAAACAAATCATTATATTTAAAAATACAAAATCTGACTTGTCAGTCAAACTAACATACATGTCATAATCACTAACACCGGTTCCTGACAGGCAGCAAGCGAGCGAACTGGAGACGAAATCGCACACGACACTGTCCTGATATGACGCAGCGCGTGTCCGAGTGTGTGTTACCTGGATTCTCGACCAATAAAAAGTGTTTAGGGGCGGGACTCGGCCGCGTAATCGCTCAACTAGAGACACAGCGAGCGAATATTTGAGGGGTGAACGACATCGCTGCTCAGTTCACTGTCGCTCGCGGCAGGTCAGGATAGTCTGATTGAAACGAATACATTTTAATCACTTTTTCTCGCTCGCTCGCGTCGCTCTATGTCAGGAAGGGGTGTAAGGAGTTGTATCCCCGTCTCTCAAAACACTGTTACTGAAAGAGTACAGTATCATACCACTACTTGCACTTTGTCGATCTTGCAGCTGCTGGACATGTGAGGCCTGCTGCTGGAGCTGGTGGTACTGTACAATATCAAATCCTGGCATCTCGGCTGAAACACAGTAGGAAATACACAAAGTTATTAGCAAATGACGCTATTGTAATCCCCCATGTGAGAAAATGTTTGATTTCCATTCAGCTGATTTCACGTGCACTGCCAAATACTACTTTAATAAAAATATCAAAGACAATGCGAGACAATACAGATATTTTAAACATGCCAGAATATTATGTTATGAGATTGCTTGATAACTCACCATTATGTTGAGTTAGCGATTGCCGGTAGTTGCTAGTAACCAGATCTACAAAGGGGAAATGTAAAATAAGTTGCGACTCAAACATGGTGGAAATTGTGCTCAATATAAAAGCATTATGTACAACTACACATTTTTATTGTGACATTGCTTGCAAGTTGTGAAGGCTTTGAATTTTTGTAGTGGGCTGGCATGCACATTGTAAACATGTATTCTGTTGCATGCATGATGCCAGCGACCTGCCAGCAAGCTCCTCACAAGAACACAGATATGGGTTCACTTATTGTTATTTGGATCAGGAGTCTGCAACGAATCTAAATAGCTGTAGATCATGCCACCATCCAAAGAATCTAAAAAAGGTAAGCCAGGGTGAGAATTGAAGATGCTACAAATCATGTTTAAACAGTCATCTAGTTGGCATTTTAACATTCATAGCAACATACCATTCATTGTAGGCTCTTGGCCTAGTGGCCACACAACTGGAGGCTTGCCGGATCTTAGCGCCTTACGAGACCGGCTCGATTTTGGAGTCTGTCCTACAACATATTTTAGTTGGCATGTTATTCACAATGTATATATTTTGGGCCAACTATAGAATAACTGCAAGAAATGCAGAAGTCCAATCAAATTAAAATGCTCAATTTGTCGGTACATGGTCAGACTAATTTGTTTAACTGTTTATTATTATTATTATTATTATTATTATTATTATTATTATTATTATTATTATTATTATTATTATTATTATTATTATTATTATTATTATTATTATTATTATTATTATTATTATTATTATTATTATTATTATTATTATTATTATTATTATTATTATTATTATTATTATTATTAACTGTAGCAGTGATCATTTCCAAAGTGCCTATATAAAATAAATGCATTGCATCAATACCTGGGAAACCCACATCAGGTGCTTTGGCAAAACGTTTTTTTTTGGCATCGCCACTCGAGTGGTCATCAGAGTCCGAGTGCACATACTGCTGATTTGGCCTAAAAAAAAAGTATATATATACACACATGTAATAAATGTAGTTATGATACTACGTTTATTAGTCAAGGCTAAAGTCTGAATACATAGGCCCTCAGGCCACTGTGTGTTATCCTTTTAGCACTACTTGCAACTACAACAGCAGTGCCATTATTTACAACACCCTAGGGAGAGTTGTCCCTTTAACAAAGTGAACACTGTACCTGGATCTTCTTTTCTGGCGGAGATCTCCTTCGTCCTCAGATTCAATTTCAGAGGTTGGACACATAGTTGAGGTGTACTTGGTCTCTCGTTTTTTGGCCTCATCATGGGTCTCTGGAAAGAGCAGAGAGAAAATGACAATTAACATATCTGCAGTCCAGTGTTTAACGAAAAAATATATGTACCTCTTATCATATGTGCATCGTCACAATTTGCGTCCTCACTTTTTGTGTATGTGTTGCACGAAATACTCACCACACGTAGTAAGCTCACGTACATCCTTATAGGTGATCCATTTATCATCTGGTTGCAGTCCATCTCGAAGGGCTTTTGTGAGCTTTATGTGTTTAGGGGGCCATAACACAGTCTGGTCTTTAGCATTAAACCAGCTCTCTAGAACTACTGCTGTCCCACCATTTGGGAACTGTACAACTGACCACAGCACCACCTCACCATTCATCTTCAAAGGGCTGAAATGAGAATTTACGGTACTCATAATGATCTCTCCTTACAAGCCATTCCCATACCGTCCTACAAAGCCAAAGTGCACTACACACATTGCATTTTTGAAGCATTTAAAGGAAAACTCCAACATTTTGTGAAATTAGCTTATTTGACATCTTCCCTGGAGTTATAAGAAGATACATACCTTTTTCGTCTCTCTGCATGCATTGGACTTAGGGAACGCCTGGACAGTTAGCCTAGCTTAACTTCATCACTGGAAGTGGGGCAGACATCTAACCTAGTTCACTACAGTCAGGAAATATACTCCAAATACAATCAAAATACAACTCCCAAACGTTCCCGTAAACATGTTGTGACCTGTGTATTTACCACGTCTCCCAGTCACACAAGTCACACAAGTCTCCCAGTCACACAAGTCACACAAGTCTCCCAGTCACACAAGTCTCCAAGTCACATGAGTCACACAAGTCTCCAAGTCACACAAGTCTCCAAGTCACACAAGTCAGACAAGTCCAAGTCACACAAGTCTCCAAGTCACACAAGTCACACAAGTCACACAAGTCCAAGTCACACGAGTCACACGAGTCACACAAGTCTCCAAGTCACACAAGTCACACAAGTCCAAGTCTCCAAGTCACACGAGTCACACAAGTCTCCAAGTCACACAAGTCACACAAGTCACACAAGTCCAAGTCTCCAAGTCACACGAGTCACACAAGTCTCCAAGTCACATGAGTCACACAAGTCTCCAAGTCACACAAGTCACACAAGTCACACAAGTCCAAGTCTCCAAGTCACACGAGTCACACAAGTCTCCAAGTCACATGAGTCACACAAGTCTCCAAGTCACACAAGTCTCCAAGTCACACAAGTCACACAAGTCCAAGTCACACGAGTCACACAAGTCTCCAAGTCACACAAGTCTCCCAGTCACACAAGTCTCCAAGTCACATGAGTCACACAAGTCTCCAAGTCACACAAGTCTCCAAGTCACACAAGTCACACAAGTCCAAGTCTCCAAGTCACACGAGTCACACAAGTCTCCAAGTCACACAAGTCACACAAGTCCAAGTCACACGAGTCACACGAGTCACACAAGTCTCCAAGTCACACAAGTCACACAAGTCACACAAGTCCAAGTCACACGAGTCACACGAGTCACACAAGTCTCCAAGTCACACGAGTCACACAAGTCTCGAAGTCACATGAGTCACACAAGTCTCCAAGTCACACAAGTCTCCAAGTCACACAAGTCACACAAGTCCAAGTCACACAAGTCACACAAGTCACACAAGTCTCCAAGTCACACAAGTCACACAAGTCTCCAAGTCACACAAGTCTCCCAGTCACACAAGACTCATGTGACTGGGAGACTCGTGTGACTTGTGTGACTGGGAGACGGGGTAAACACACAGGTCACAACATGTTTACAGGAACGTTTGGGAGTTGTATTTGGAGTATATTTCCTGACTGTAGTGAACTAGGCTAGATGTCTGCCCCACTTCCAGTGATGAAGTTAAGCTAGGCTAACGGTCCAGGCGTTCCCTAAGCCCAAAGCATGCAGAGAGACGAAAAAGGTATGCATCTTCTTGTCCAACTCCAGGGAAGATGTTAAATAAGCTAATTTCACAAAATGTTGGAGTTTTCCTTTAAGCGTTTCAATTGGCCAGCCAAACATGTTATCTGTGTACATGTAATATTGTACTAATTGTGTATTTATTAATGAGGTAAGTTATGCCCCGAAATCCGACGTTAGAGTCAGTGTGTCAATATAGTTACTGCACTTTAGCGTTGTAGGGCAGTATGGTTATGCTGTTAAATGAAGTAGTGGTATTGCAATGGCACCATCTCCGTCTGGAGAGAGAAGACATTTGCGCTTGATATAGCGAAGTTTACCTATCCCTATATCTTCTTGCAAGCCACTGACCTTGTATGTACCAATGTATGATGATTCACAGGGATACATGTAGTATGGCTGTTTGTGTCTGTACTTTCTGTAAATTATATATACCTCTTCCTCTGATTTAAAAATATTCTCTACTAATGCAAATCCATCTCCAACCTCAATACAAGTGTCTCCTTTCTTTGTGGACAAAGTAAACCGATGAGTGGAGACCTTCCTGTACTGTTGTGAAGAAGTAAACTGTGGGGGGACAGGCCCATCAGTGTGAATATTACGCAAAATTGGATCATCTGTGGGACATGGGGATCCAACATGTGGAATTTCAGACAACCTTTTCACTACCTGTTGTAGAGGCTTATGTGGCTTGCGTAGAAGATGCTTAATTTGTCCAAGATAGTTCTCAAAAGGGAATCCTGAGATATTATCTAGAGTGCCAAACTTCCTGTATTCCTCAGCCAAATGAATAAGCTGGTGTACATTGTACACAATTTCACCTCTTCCATACACTGTCCCAAAGTGTTCAACAAAAGAAACCATCAACTTGTGCGCAAAGGCCAACATTTCCTCAGAAATACTAGGGGACAGCAACAAGTACATTCCAACAGAAAACAACATGAAGTTGTCATACAGCTCACTGGGGAGGGAATCCTTCAAAACAACAGGACCCCAATACAACATGAAGGATCGCAACTCAGTAGCTTTCCAGCGATCTAACTCTGACAGTTCCCTTGGTTTACGGTTAAATTCACAAGGCATGTAGGGACATAGCTTTAGCAGTTTACCTGAAATGGCTTGTACAGTTTTGGAAGGGACCCTTGTTGCCAAATTCTTCCCCTTTAACCATATATTAAGCAGTTTCCTTGTAACTCCGAGACAACAGAGATGCATGTAATCAGTTGGAAACATAGAAACCATCTTAACTAAACCTGTTAAAGGGCTCGTCCCATTGTGATGTGCCTCATCAACCATGTCTGAGAAACTGGAGTCTGTCCTAAGTCTGACTTTTGTTTCAGGATATGTCATTTTATTTCTCCATACACCCTCCTGAAAACACTTGTCACAACCAGAATAGCCATTAAATGCCTTGGTCTGCTTAATATAAGCTCTAGCCGGGGCATCACAAATGAAAGAAGAAATCTGTACATCAAATTGCTTGTCATTATAAATAATGCCATTAGACAGTACATTCTGAAGATCTTTGACAAACTGCTCTAGGTACTCAAAAACACTCTTTGGCTTGCTTAGACCACAAAAAATGCCAACAACAAATGGGGACTTTGTGTAGTCACATTTGAGACTTCCAAGTATGGGCCAAAACTGAAGTTTAGAACTTTTGAATAAAGGTAAACCATCTATATTAAACTGTAAATTAAGAGTTGTCAGAGTTGCCGGTAAAATCAAACATGCCAACCGTGAAAGCACCCCTTTGACTAAACCAAAATGATAGTATTCTCCCCCTTCAATCTTAGTGGTAGGCACATGTTTTTGTGTTCCTAGCAATGTTCTTCCATCTTTAGGAAGGGTGGGGTGAAACATCTTCAAAATGGACAGCAAAGATGATAGTGCAACCAGAGAGACTGAATAGGATGTTGCCCAATATTTTAAACTTGTCATGAGGAAATCTTCATTATGCTCATCACTGTCAAAGACATGTTCAGGTTCAATTTCGTCATCCCCAGCTATACTTTCAAAATGTGCATTTGACTCACCTGGTGAGTCAATATTTTCACTTTGATCACTGATAGTTAGTGGTCTGTTTAGTGGCAAGTCTGAAGTTGATAAATCTAGTGGCAAGTCTGATCTAGTTGTTAAATCTAGTGGCAAGTCTGTCTTTGGTAAATCTAGCAGGCACTCAGTAGAGGCTGTGACAGGATCTGTGTTCTCTAAAGAGTGATGGTTTGTCCTTGAATTAGCAGCAACAATTAACTTATAATCAGTGAGGATAGCCTGCTCTGTCTCTCTCACTAATTTGTTGACTCTACGTCTTTTAGCCCGAGAATAAGATGACATAGTGATGAGGTGCTGTAGTCAATGTAATGGTACATACATTGTGCTATTTACTTGGCTAGAACAGGTCTTTGCTTCAATTGCTGCAACGTGCGGCTTCTTGAAACTGGTACGTGATTCTGGAAAAAGAAAGAAAAAAGGGGGGAGGGTCCTTATTAATGTGCTGCATTGCAATGTGCAGGGTGAAACGCTTGCATAATTCTACATTTTGATCAATATCAAGAGAGTCCATTATTATATTATTGTTATATTGTTCATTAGAAAATACCATGCATATAACCAAACGTCTAACTATATAGTCAATGTAATGGTACATAAATTGTGGTATTTACTTGGCTAGAACAATTAAGTCTTTGCTTCAATTGCTGCAACATGCGGCTTCTTGAAACTGGTACGTGATTCTGGAAAAAGAAAGAAAAAAGGGGGGAGGGTCCTGATTAATGTGCTGCATTGCAATGTGCAGGGTGAAACGCTTGCATAATTCTACATTTTGATCAATATCAAGAGAGTTCATTATTATATTATTGTTATATTGTTCATTAGAAAATACCATGCATATAACCAAACGTCTAACTATATACTATCTGTATGTCATGCATGTCCCTCCCTATGCCATAAATGTCATCATGTGTATGTCATAAATGTCACTATGAATTGAAAATGGGGGACCCTGATGTAAACGAGACAAAAACGTCTTTCTCTGGTCTGCATCCCCTTAACAATTGTGTGTATTGAGCCATATTGTATTGTACCCCTTCTGCAATCTGTTAAATAAAGTTTTCATTCATTCATTCAACATTAGCAGGACCAGTGGCATGCCAAACAGCCTGCAAACTACCTGGCGTTCTATCGCCATGCTCTAAGACAAACTCTAACCTTAACCAACTTAGAAAGAGTGCCTAAGCTTAAAGGGGAGATGAAGCATATAGCGATATAAACATAGTCATAGCATCAAATTAGTATTTAGATAAGCCACAGAAAAAAATCACGTTATAAAAATAACCAGTTTCTAAGAAAAAACTATTTGTTATGTGAAGCGCTTTATCAACATGGGCGCCGCCATTTTGTTTGGTGACATCACCGTCACGGTGCATTTAGCTAGCTGGCTACCTAGCCGCAGCCGGGATTCAAAGCCAACTAGCCGGCTAACCCAGCTCGCTAAATACTGCATGTAGCTAGCAGAACTGTAAAATTAGTTTGAACAGCCAGGAGCAATACAAAAAGAAACACGCGGTCCCGTTGTCTGGTAGGCAACGTTGCATTTACGGATCCACGTGTTTACTAGGCCAGCTAGCGCGTGCTTCCTTGACTACTTCCTGTTCACCCAATAAGCATGCTTTTGATTGGCTGAGTCGCACAACGTCATTCAGTACCAACGCACGCAATTGGAGCACGCAATTTCTGTTTGTTTGGCGCTAGAATAATTACATCGAAATAATAAATAACTGGTCTTAAACAACCGTACAATTCCACTCCAGAGTTATATTAAGCACACGCTAACGAATATTCATGAATATTTATCTTAGTTGACGTATATATATATTTACCTACCAAACTGCAGCATAAGCACATGCACAACGCCGTCAAGAGTACACCGGTCACACTCACAATAACGTTATTTTTCACAGAACACAGTTAAGATAAAAGTAATATAGCCAAAACTTACTGTAAAGCACTCAGTAGAATCAAATCCGGGGGATCCAGACGTTGCTGTTCTGTTGCCAGTTCAATTGAGAGAGTGCTGCATTAGATAGTGGAAGCTAGGATATGTGGCTGGGACGTACCATATCTGTTTAAATTGGGGGGGGGAATTCGGATCGGTCCAACTTAATGACGACAAACAGCATACGTTGAACAGCATACGTTGATTCAACATTTATTAGATATTGGCATTTCAATCATTAAAATGCAACCACAAAACAATATTGATTCAATGACATGTTTTCAACATTGGTCAATTGCTTCATCGGTTAATGGGTGATTCACCATCAATCGTCGACCTTAACCAAAAATCAAGCATTTTGACCATAAATCAACATTGAATTAACACCTTTTGCTATCTGGGTTACCTATTCTAATAAATTAGACAAAGCATTTTGTTTTTGCTGCAAACTCCTCAGCTTGAACAGTGCAACACAACTATCTGATAAAGGCACCAATGATTGGATTCATATAACTGCTGTACTGAAATCACACGAAACATCCCCAGTCATATCTCAAATGCATTAAAATGGAGAGAGGCAACAACACAATTGGAAACTAATACGGGCATAGATGCGTTGCAACAAAGGGAAATGAACAGAGAAAGCGCATACTCTGCTGTGTACAGAGCCTAGAACTCTCTGCTGTGTACAGAGCCTGGAACACTCTGCTGTGTACAGAGCCTGGAACACTCTGCTGTGTACAGAGCCTGGAACACTCTGCTGTGTACAGAGCCTGGAACACTCTGCTGTGTACAGAGCCTGGAACTCTGCTGTGTACAGAGCCTGGAACACTCTGCTGTGTACAGAGCCTGGAACTCTCTGCTGTGTACAGAGCCTGGAACACTCTGCTGTGTACAGAGCCTGGAACTCTCTGCTGTGTACAGTGCCTGGAACTCTCTGCTGAGCTACTTTCCTGGCATATACATAAAATATAGCCAACGCTATCCACCACACACATGTGAAAAAAAAGCCTATTTGCCGAGAATTGTGACAACGTTGACTGGAGGAGGGTTAATACAGCATAAAATTTCTTACCAGCGTTATTAGCTGCAGTGTGAGGAACAGGGGAGGGTCTTTAAAACTCAAGTTACTTAACCCCTCAGCCTCAGGAGCAAGATTCAATTAATAGCAGCACAAGCAGGCGACAACGATGGCGTCGATGGTCACAACGAGCCGTGAAGATGGGGATTAGGCCGTGCTAACCCGTATTGTCGCAGGCTCGCAGCCATTCAATATCTGGCAGAACATAATTTGGCATTTAGAGGAACCAATTCTAAGCTTTATGATGAAAGCAATGGTAACTGTGTACAGAGCCTGGAACACTCTTCTGTGTACAGAGCCTGGAACACTCTGCTGTGTACAGAGCCTGGAACACTATGCTGTGTACAGAGCCTAGAACTCTCTGCTGTGTACAGAGCCTGGAACACTCTGCTGTGTACAGAGCCTGGAACACTCTGCTGTGTACAGAGCCTGGAACACTCTGCTGTGTACAGAGCCTGGAACTCTGCTGTGTACAGAGCCTGGAACACTCTGCTGTGTACAGAGCCTGGAACACTGCTGTGTACAGAGCCTAGAACTCTCTGCTGTGTACAGAGCCTGGAACTTAAAATCCGTTTTATTATTTGGTAAGGTGCACTTGAGCTGACCATTTATGTTAAAATAATTATGTTTATTATTGTTTATTATGTTATGTAAGTTTGGAAGAGGGCAGGAAACGTATGTTTTCTTCATCCTGCTTCCTGCAGCGTGATCTATCTATCTGCCAATCTGCGCATATAAAAAGCTGCCATTAAGCATGTACTGGTGGTCACTCACAGCAGGTGTGTCAGGTGTGGATGACTCAAGACAAGTGATAAAAAAATTTAACACAATGTCGACGACGAGAGAACGAGATAAAGGACGGAAATTTGTCTCTGGGTATTTACAGTGAAACAAGGCAAAAAAAAACGAATGTTCACTAATTCTCAGAGGGTCATTTGACAAATGTATTACAAAAAACACGGAAGCATCCCCTGCTGCTGCAGGGCCTCGTGTACAGAGCCTAGAACTCTCTGCTGTACAGAGCCTGGAACACTCTGCTGTGTACAGAGCCTAGAACTTAAAATCCGTTTTATTATTTGATAGTAATAGTATTGAACAGCCGTTCAATATCTGGCAGAACATAATTTGGCATTTAGAGGAACTAATAAGAAGCTTTATGATGAAAGCAATGGTAACTTTTTAGGCCTCATAGAAATGCTTGCCAAATTTGACCCAACTATGCAAGAGCATGTCAGACGAATTAAAAACAAAGAAACCCATCAGCATTATTTGGGATCTGAAATTCAAAATGAAATCATTCGTATCATGGCTGCACACGTGAGACATTTCATACTTCACTGCTGTGAACAGAGCCTGGAACTCTGTGTGGAACTCTTTTTTTTCCTGTTCCTTCCTTTATATATTTAATTTATATTATAACTTTTTCATTTCAATTATTAAGGGTCTTGTCATTATTATTATTGCTGTATCTGTCCTGTGAATGATGTCTTGTTTATTGTTGTGGTAACTATTGTGCTGTGTCTTGAGTTTCATGTAAAAAAAGAAAAAGGAAAATTAAAAAAGATTTGATTGAAGAAAAACAAAACCCAGTGTCAAGGCTTCATTATAATAATCAAACATGTAACATGTGTGTACAGTTTTTCTCAATTGTTTTGGTGCATTTTTCTGATCAGGATTAAAGTTATCATAACTGTTAGTTCAACCTCCACAACATCATAGTAGCAGTTTCTCATTCCTCCGAACAAATTGTAAATGCTTTTGGACATGCATCAATTGCTTTCATATAATTCTCTGCTGTTATATAACATTATCATTTGCTTATGTCATGTCAGTCAAAATGAACTATACTTATGAGTTATGACTGCTGAATAGCCATTCCCTATAAAACTAATGGTCCTCTTGAGTCATTACCTACAAAAATGTTGAACTAGTTGTCAAAATCTGTCAATTGTGGTTGAGAGCAATACAAAGCGCTGTTATAGAGGATGACAATATCTTTGGGAATATTGAATCCGTTTCAATATGAGTGCTCAGGGGAAATTAAATATGCATGAAACAATTGTACAATGTGCCATTTGACCGGAACAGCGACAAGAGTGAAGGACACCTGGCTGTCACCAGTATAATGTACAGGTAAAACATTTATGTGCGAGTGTTCTATCCTCTAATGTTCAGTGCTGTAAACTACATGAACTGTGCTATTATTTAAGAATACGTTGACTATGCAAAAATATATATATATATATTTTATAAAAAAATAAAAATAATAATAATAATTTTTTTTTTTTTTGTAACCTATAGGGGGGGGGGGGGGGCGTTTAAATCTCGCACAGGGCCTCGCATTTCTCCCAGGCGGCCCTGCCTGGTATATAGAACATCTTAGGTCCTATGAGCTGTCAACCACACAACCACATCTGTCCATCTACCTGCAGTCTGGTCTCAACGATACAGTCCCACTCTCAGCATACAAGATCGATGGTCTGCTGCTGCTGATTCCCAAGCGATTCATTAAAGTGAAACGGAACTGAGTCCAGCTAATGGTGAATAGTTATTTTATTAATCAATTATTGTGTCTTTATTCACTCACTCGTTGTGTAATTGACCAGTTCATATTCTGTATAAGTTCATATTCTGTATATGTTAATAATGACGCTTTCTGTGTTGTGTTTATGACTCCTGGTATATCACCTTGTACTCTGTACTGAGAACACTAACTCTACCACTGCCTACAAGCAATGGAAGCAGTCAGAGCAGAGTGGCATTTATGCCCATTGCCTCCTATTGTTCCTCGAGAAACAAACGTTTGGGACTTGGATGTTGCCTTTGAGATTCTCATAAACTCTTTCAACTCTAAAACTTACTTGGATGAAATTACAATAATGCTATAGACGGTTAAGAAAATTCTAACTGTAAAACTCAAATGTAAACATATTACATAAAAAAAAGAACAAGGTACATTGAGTAGTTTTGACCTATTGACTCAACATCTGCAAAGTAGTACAGCAACTTTTGAAGGTATTATTTTGACATGACAAGACATTTCAGATGAGTTTCACTTTTGAGGTGTTGGTAAGTGCTTTGGGGTAACTGAGGTGTAGTGCATAGATTAGTCCAAACATTACAGGAAGGAATCACCAAATCTGGGGAGGCTGATCATGATATGACTTTCAATGACAATAGAGATTGTCACAGGCTGGTAGTGAACTGGACTTGTGTCATGGTCACTGATGACAGTAAGGAATAGAAACTCATCTAAAAGAAGGATGTGGGGTGAGGTATTAATTTCCTTGTCATGTCAAAATAATACCTTCAAAAGTGTAATGCATCATCAAGTCATTCTTGAGAGTCTGCAACCTGGGCGACAGTTTACCAGCTTCTAGACCTAGTAAAATCTTCTGAATGAATTCAAAAGTGTTGGTAAGTCCCTTGGGGTAGCTGAGGTTTTAGTGCATAGATTAGTCCAAACATTACCAGGAAGGAATCACCAAATCTTGTCACAGGCTGGTAGTGAACTGGACTTGTGTCATGGTCACTGATGACAGTAAGGAGGGCCACTGCAACACCCTGAAGCTCTGGCTCATCAGGCATGTCCTGAAGGAATGAAAGACATAATAATCACAAATAAATCCATGGTTTCTACAAAGTGCAGCACAAAGCTAAGTATATGGAGTTGTGTTTGTAAGTTGTTCATATTTTAGTTAGAACTATTTTTTTGGTGAGAAGGTTATTTTTATTTAACCAGGTTAGTCCCGTCGAGATCAAATATCTCTTTCACAAGGGAGACCTGCGTCCTATTTTTCTACAACGGAGTTCGGCAATTTGCGAATCTGATTGGCCACTGACGTTTCTGGTCATGTGACATGTGCGCCCAATAGCGTGACGAGCTGTGTCTTTGCCCATTTCCGCGTCGAACAGCCTGCAAAGCACCTGGCGTTCTATCGCCATGCTCTAAGACAAACTAACCTTAACCAACTTCGAAAGAGTGCCTAAGCTTAACCGTCGGAATCAGGGCAGGCGTTCTATCGCCATGCTCTAAGACAAACTAACCTTAACCGACTTCGAACGAGTGCCTAAGCCTAACCAGTGTAGAAACTTGCGGTCCCACGATTGGGCGTACATGTCACATGACCAGAAATGACACTGGCCAATCAGATTCGCAAATCGCCAAACTCTGTTGTAGAAAAATAACAGGCGACCTGGAAGGAAGGAAGACTGATACTTAGCATTTTGATTAACTGTTCACTTAATATACAGTTGTACTGTAAATTATTTTCACTCAGACTCACTGTGCAGGTTTTGAAAAATCCAGAGACTTCCTCATGCAGATACACAGGCAGGGCATGGAGAACAGTGGTACGCCTGGTGTGGACGTCATGGATTTCCTATTAAGATGTAAGATTAAGAAGAAAAAAATAATTGTATTATACGGAAATGTTTACTGAACAAAGCGGATTTTAACAGTCCAATCAGATATGTCCACAAATAACATGTTCACATCTTTAATGCAATCATAAAAATGGCAAACACAATGGTGGACTAATTGTAAAATTCAAAAGCTCATTTGAATCATTGAACCTGTTCAATGTTACAGAGGTTCGACCTATGACATGTATAATAATCTATATTCACCTGTTCATCGTGGATTTTTTAAATGTGAGCCAAAGCATCTGCTGTGTTCCCAGTTTTGGACGCCTTCTGTCTGAATAACGTCATCAGTCGAGGAAGATGGCGGTCAAGCTCAGCGTAGAATGTGTTGGGCAGGTTCTGGTTGGTAATCAGTTGGAACTCTGCATACACCTATATTTAAAAACAGCAGGACAATATAGTATATCAACATCAATTAGTCACTTCAACTTGGTGGATCTCTTACTTTGTTTGGTTTGGGCTTCAGAGCATGATGGCGGGATTTCTGGTCAACCATGTCATCACATGCTTTGCGGAATCGGTCGCTGATGACTAGCTCGCGGGGACGCACAGAACACACATGCAGATGCGCCGCTAGAGTATATAAACCAAGCTTAAGAATCACAACTTTCACTTTAAAACACACAGAATGTGCCAAATGTTAATACAGGAAAGAGAGAGCTGATCTATATTACCTCAGACTCCATTTTGAGAGCAGGCCAGAGGTCCATGAGCTCGTTCACTGGTGGGCTGGACTTCACTATGGTCTGTCGGCGCAGGGCAAATGTGGTCTGCATCAGCTTTCTAATGAGGGGCAGGTTCTTCTCAGTCTTCTTGACTTCTTCAGCAATTGTCTGCCTCAACTGCTCAAGCCTCAAGGAATCCTCTCCTTGGGGAAAGTTGGGTAGGAAGTTTACTTCTGCTCGCTTGGGTCTTTTAATATTGGAATGTGAAGGTTCGCCATCAGGATTGCTTCTACTTCCTTTTCCAGCATTTACAGTGACCTCACATCCTGCCCGTCTCAGCATGTTCCTGAAATTGCCCATCTTGAATTTGATGCTGTTCTTCCATCTATTGCAGCCGGTCTCAGATCCTGCTTCCTTCAAGCAGGGATGTTTGGCGACAAGAGCCGCAGAAGCCATTTGTAGCTAAGGGGCTACACAACCCGGACTGTATTGATATGTTAGATTAAACCACTAATAAAGAATATTAAATTAGCCAGACATTACAGGTACACAAAATGGCGGACACTCTATTAACGGCGCAGGGACAGGGATACAAGTTGAACAAGCATTTTAATAGTAATAGTAAACATACATATTATATAACACAGCTCTCCTTTAATAATAGAATGTTCGTGCAACAACGTCAGAGGTAACGATAGTCTCGAACTACTAGTACTCGACGATTGAAGCGTGGAGTGGATGGAGAAACCCGCAGCACAGGGAAAGCAAGATGGTGGATGGAGACGGTGGTCCTCTAGAGTTCCTACTCCAGAGGGCTGCAGACACACTTAGAATAATCCGGTCGTCGCTGGGGAGGAAAGGGTCTCGTACGGACCGGTCCTTGTATTCCTAGCACCCGATGGCAGGATTAATAGCTATTAGTCCAAAAGCCCGTTGGCATGGATGATAGCTAGTTAGCCCCGTTTGTACTTAAGGCTAACCCGCAGAAAGTATTCAATAAGTCTTGTAGATCCAGGACGTTGCTGAGTTCAACTATAGCGATACGTTACTTCGCTCACACAAGTCACTATACTGTGCCAATAGTGGCTCGACAATATTATAGTTGTATCTAATTAGCCGCTCGGCTCTCTATAACGATACGTTGCTTTCCCGTCTGTTCACAACTGCGCCAGACGTATTCTCCACAACACACTCTATGTTAGTTTTCCGTGGACTGAGTCTGTTCACCCACACAGATCAATACGCTCTCTCTGGACTTGCCTGGGCATGTTTCGAACATGTCTAGAGGGGCGCGCGCTGGCGCCTACAGCGTGAGAATGGAACATATACAAAAGGCGAATGATAAATACTGGCATGTAAACAGAAGACGTGAAGATATATATCTTATATATCATTAGTCATTAGGTTTAAGCCATGTCTCAGTGAGGCCCAATAAGTCGAGACTATGGTCTGTTATCAGTTAATTTACCAAAATAACTTTGGTTGACAGAGAGCGAATGTTGATAAGGCCAACCTTCACGCACTCTGTATATTTAACAGCGCGATTTTCAGCCATGCAGGTAGGTTTAATCGCAATTAAGTTGGCATGGTTTATCGCACAAGGGCGAGCTGGGTAAAGCGGAGCGTAACGAGATATTCTAGTTTTGATTGGATATACCAGTTTAAGGATAGAGATAGAAAGAGAGGAGTGGGGAGCCTGGTGGAGGAGGGACCCAGCATGCTTAGGAAAGGTATAGGGATTGGCAGGCTCCATCGGTTTAGCATGACTAGCAGGCTCGCTAAGAGCCTGCACCCTGGCATGCTTGTGGGGTGGCTGTCAGCCCGAAGCTATAATCTTGTCTATAAGATGAGTCGGCATCGAGTAATCTTCTCTGGCCCCCTGCCTGTAAACCGGCATGATGATGAGTTCATGAGTAGGACAGCTTTTCCAGCCATCGGTGTAGAGAAGCTGTCCTACTCATGAACTCATCATCATGCCGGTTTACAGGCAGGGGGCCAGAGAAGATTACTCGGTGCCGACTCATCTTTCTGGCGAGGTCAGAAAGCCTAACTATGTTGATCTTTGTAACTTCAGAGACTTTCATCCTACAGTCATTAAATCAATAAATAAATAAATCACAGCCACGGTGGGGCAGCTCCAGTTTATTGCATGAAGACACATTAATGTATTATAAGAGACCTACTCATTAATACACTGTTATGCAGTGTTGGGCAAGTTACTTTTAAAAAGTATCTAGTTACAGTTACTAGGTACTTCTTCCAAAAAGTAACTAAATTACTAACTCAGTTACAAATTATAACAGTAACTAGTTACTTCAGAAAGTAACTATTGCGTTACTTTCATTTTTTTTTTTACATAAACCACATACACAAATCTAAACTATTTTAATGTTGCTGTGGGACAACGTGAGACTAGCCTCCAATCAAATGCCATGTATGTAGATATTATAATTACTATGTTTATATAGTGGATCATACAAATACAATAGATGTTTTGGAACTTTTGATATGTATTGCCCCTCAACAGGCCACAACTGGGCAACATTAAATTATGCTTGTTAAGCACTATACCAAAAATAAATAACAAATATATACTGATTGATTGAACATTTTAATTAACAGATTGCAGAATGGGTACAGTAGTACGGCTCAATACACACAATTGTTAAGGGGATGCAGATCAGAGAAAGATTTTCGTCTTGTTTACATCAGGGTCCTCCATTTTCAATTCATGACATACACAACATACAGATATAAGAATCTAATCGAATCATTCTAAACTAATCTAATCATGACATTTAAGACATGCATGACATACAGATATATATCTCTGCGCACCAGACTGTGCTATTAAACCAGGAAGTGCAGCACTACGTTGAGCCTGTCAGCAGTAGAGCCACTACTGCCCTGCGCTGCAACACAACAAGATTGAACCGCGGTCTCACGCTGACTGCTCGCTTATGTTGTTCCGTTGGAATCGTTTTGGATTATTTGGGCTCAAACCGTACACTACACGGACCCGCCCTCTCACGCTGACTGAGTCGCTTGTGTTGTGTCGCTGTGTGTCAGACTGTGGATGCTTTCGAACACCCACCCACCTCTACCTCTGATTGGCTTACCATGACATTGTACACTTGGCTCGCGCAATGCCCAGTAAACAAGGAAGAACATATTGCCTCTCAGCGCAGATATCTGTCTGATGAAAGAAACAGGTTCATTCATAGTAACGCGCCGTATTTATTTGCAGTAACGGTAACGGCGTTATTGAGATTGGAAGAGTTAGATTACTCGTTACTGAAAAAACTAACGCTGTTAGTAACGCCGTTACTTATAGCGCCGTTATTCCCATCACTGCTGTTATGTAACGGAACGTAAACCAAATGCGTCCACATTTTTATAGGATTCTATCACATTTTCATAACAATAGCACCCTGCGCCGTTTTCATTGAGGTTTCTTACAAATTAACGATGCTCTATGTTGTCCTTTATATGCCGATTATCATTAGAATCTTAAATTGTACCATATGTCCCCCTTTAGACAACATATATAACGTTACCAGCGCACTTTTCGTAAGATAATTAGTTGACCATTCGCGTTGGCTATACCGAGGTCGCAGTAATAGTTTACCGCTGTTCAGATCACGTCGAAGAATATAGACACATCCCAGTGACCTGCGACCTGTGCTAACGCTCTTGGGACATGCACTGTTGTAGTTTTCAACATTTTCACCTTTTAATTTTAAACCAATGCTGCCATCTACTGACAACAAAAAGTGTTGTCTAATCGTCACCTTGAGAGCCACTTCCGTATACTAGCATCGCCCCAAACCCATTCTAAAGATTCCCACTTTTTACTGGGAGTGGGGCGTGGCCGTATTTGGTCCCAGACAATAAGAGTGACTGCAATTGGTCACCGTTGTTATGGTTTGAAACCGAACCCAATCGCACAACACAAGACAGGTATGAGAGTAAGCCAAAACAGGGCAATATTTATTATATCACAAAAAGCGGCACAGTCCCTTTAAGGGAGAACACAAAAAACAACAGAGTCCATGAAATAAGAAACTGCAGCACTGTGCCTTTAACAGGCGAACAGGCTAAGGGACTAGGGCTAAGGGTCAGGGCTAAGTGTCAGGGCCAGGGCTAAATGTCAGGGCCAGGACCAGGGGCACTGGAGAGGGGGACAGGGACAGAGGCCCGGAGAGGCGGGCTAGAGACGGGGACAGAGGACAGGGTTAAGGCCTTGGACAGGGCGAGGGCTGCTTACAGGGACGAGGACAGGGTTAAGGCCTTGGACAGGGTGAGGACCAGGGCTGCTTACAGGGATGAGGACAGGGTTAAGGCGGCGGAGGCCGGGTACGGGGACAGGGGCCCGACGGCGGAGGCCTGGCACGGGGACAAGGGCCCGACGGCGGAGGCCTGGCACGGGGACAGGGGCCCGGCGGCGGAGGCTGCTCAGAAAGGAATCCTCCTCCTCCTCCTCGGATGCTGTAGACGGGCAGCGCAGAACAAAGGGGGTCCCAGGGGAACGGGATGGGAACACACCATCCTCCCGTGGAATAATAGGGAGCGACGGCGAGCCTGGGTCAAAGGGGAACGGGATGGGCACACGCCATCCTCCCGTGGAATACTAGGGAGCGACGGCGAGCCTGGGTCCAAGGGGAACGGGATGGGAACACGCCATCCTCCCGTGGAATACTAGGGAGCGACGGCGAGCCTGGGTCCAAGGAGAACGGGATGAGCACACGCCGTCCTCCCGTGGAATAATAGGGAGCGACGGCGAGCCTCACCCCAGGAACGAGGATCACGAAGAGACACCTTCCTCCCGTGGAAATAGGGAGCGATGGCGAGCCGGCTTGACGTCTGGAGTGGGAAGACTGGAAACCTCCCGTAGAGAATTAGAGAGCGAAGGCGGTGTCCCACTCCAGGCAAACGGCGACAGGTGGTGATGGCTGCCACGTCGTCTCACGCCGGAGACGCGGCAGGTGATGGTAACGTAAAGAATACAGACCAGCACACAGAACTCCATGAACACAGAACGACCCGACAAGGACTGGAGGGGTGTCTGCAACCTAAGTACTCTCCCGAGCTGATTGCAAACTCCCAACAGGTGTGTGAAGGTAGAGGAACAAGAATGTCCAAGGGTGGGGGCTGGTGAAGAGTAGGAGACGGGGAAAAGTTCTCACAAGGGTGGGGGCTGGTGAAGAGTAGGAGACAGGGAAAAGTTCTCACAAGGGTCCAGGGACAGGCGAATCCTCACAACCGTGACATTATGTTCAAGTTCAAGTTTCTTTATTAGTTGTCATACAGAAATACAGAATACTTTGCATGAAATGCTTCTTTCTGTTTTGCTCCTGAGAGTGTGCTAGATAATAACAAGATAGTATAAAAGTATAATATAAGTATAAAATAGAAAGTCAAGAAAGTCAAGTACGTAAAAAAGTGTAAACAACACAAATGTTCAGTATACCTATATTTATGTACAGTATATACAGTGCAGGTACAGTACAATGTAGAAATGGTGAGGTATAGCTTAGCTTGTGGTGCCACCTTGTGGTGGTGAGGTGCAATGAGGGTCAACTATGTGCCTCCTAGAACATTGCGATCATCTATACTGGTCTATTGAAGGTTCCAAGCCACAGTCTAAGGAAAATGCAGCCTTTGCAAACTATGCACCAGTGGAGGTTTCTCTATGACAACACGTGAAACACAAATTCACTCATAATTCATAATTATTATTAATTTACATATACCTATAAAAAAAAAAAAAAAAACGATATATATATATATTTTTTTAAATTATTATTATATTTTTTTTTATTATAAATGTTTTCCTCTGTAAAAAAAATGCCAGTGAATTTTTTTTTCTTCAAAAATGGCCAAAATTGACAGCTCTGAGCAGGCCTGCACTGCAGTATTGCCTGCAGTAATTATTCGTGAAGAAAACTTCACAGGTGTGACCCATTGTTAAATAAATAATAAATAACAACGAATCAAAATAGGCTATTAACTTCATCTAAGAACGGTCTGTGCAGTTAAACTCTTGCCATTGAATGGAGGATTGATTGATTGACAGCCCTTGACATCCAATACACGGAGGTTGAATATGATTGGCAGCCTTGCAAATCCAATCAGAGATTTCTGCATTGCAAAGTCAAAATGGGTCCAGCTGCATGTGAGGAGGATAGGTTTAGCTCGGGCCAATCTCAAGTTTCTCAATTTTCTTTATTAGTTGTCATACAGAAGTACAGAATACTTTTATACAAAATGTAACATAAAGAAGCATTTTGTATAAAAGTATTCTGTACTTCTGTATGACAACTAATAAAGAAACTTGAGAAACTTGAGATTGGCCCGAGCTAAACCTATCCTCCTCACATGCAGCTGGACCCATTTTGACTATGTGAAAGTTGAGACTATGAGAAAGTTGTTGTTTAGTAGTTAGTAAGCTGTACAGCTATAACAAGTCAGGCTAAATTAAACTTTGCGCCAACATTAGGACCGAAGTATAAACCAGCAACTGAGCAACATGAAGAAGTGGATTTATGCATCTGGATCAGAAAAAACGTTGTGGATGAAAAAGTAAGTAGGCTACAGTGCTTGTATGCTAACAGTAGCTAGGCAGCTTAGCCTACATCACAATGATAATCACCAAGCTAACTTACTGTACACACTGTAGGGCTGGGCAATTAATCGAAACAGAATCGCGATATCGATTCATAGACCTATGCAATCTAATTTCTAAGTTATGACTATTTTCTTTTATTAAAAAAAAACGTTTTTTATTTTATTTTTTATTTTATTTTTTTATTATTTTATCTGGGTTGAACATGATTTGTGGAACTCCCTCTGGTGTTGTGGTCGTGGTATTCACTGACCTTTGGGAAGTATTTCGACATGCACATGGGTATCTTAGTGGTGTAGTGTATCTTGTAGACCAGGCCCATTGCAAGTTGCTGTACTCTGTTGTCTACTCTAAGCCATCCTAGGTTGTCAAAGTGGACAGGGGTGAGGTGGGTTTTAGGAGTAAGGTCAAGCAGTAGTCTGACCAGTTTGTTTTGTGATGTTTGTAATCTTGTTTTTAGTGCCTTTGAGGTGCTTTGGTACCATGAGGTGCAAGCATAGTCGTAGTACCCTTGAATGAGTGCTCCTGTTAGAGTCTTCAAGGTATTCTTGTTTACCAGAGAGGAGATCCGGTACAGGAATCTAGTTCGTTGGTTGACTTAGTTTTATTACATTGGATCCCATTTTGTCACAGGAAAGATTAGCCTCTATAGGATGGAACCCAGGTAGGTAATTTCATCTTTCCTTTTAAGATAAGATAAGATAAGATATTCCTTTATTGATCCCCTTGGGGGAAATTCAGGCATCATAGCAGCATGGGGGAAGGGGGGGGGGGGTACAGGTAGTGAAAACAACACAAGCAGTGTAAACAAAATAGGTCAATATAATTTACTATCTAACTAACTGAAATATACATTATTCATTATTCACAGTATCACAGTATCCACATAAGGTGCAGTATGCATAAGGTAGTGTTATTGTCCTACTTGGGTTCCTATTAGTTCTAGGTCGATGTCTGGCAGCAGTCGCTGCCCACTGTTGTGGAGCCTGATGGCCACTGGTATGAAGGACTGTCCGAGGCGGTTAGTTGAGTGTCGGGGGGGTATGAGTCTGTGGCTTCCTTGTCACCTTCACCTAATATGTTTTGATCTGGTCAGGTGCGCTGTCACCTAAAATGTTTTGATCTGATCAGGTGCGCTGTCACCTAAAATGTTTTGATCTGATCAGGTGCGCTGTCACCTAATATGTTTTGATCTGGTCAGGTGCGCTGTCACCTAATATGATTTCATCTGGTCAGGTACGCTGTCACCTAATATGTTTTCATCTGGTCAGGTGCGCTGTCACCTAATATGTTTTCATCTGGTCAGGTGCGCTGTCACCTAATATGATTTCATCTGGTCAGGTGCGCTGTCACCTAATATGTTTTCATCTGGTCAGGTCCGCTGTCACCTAATGTTAATATGTTTTCATCTGTGTCCACTGACCACTGACACACAGTGGGGGATGTTTTAAAAATATTATTTAATATATAATATAATATAATAATTTGTGCTTCACCTAAAAAATTGGTCAGCAGCCTCCACTGCTATGCACCAAAGTTTTGGAACACACTACCTATGGACATTAAGGGAAGCTAGATCTCTTAATATTTTTAAAAATAAGCTAAAAACGTGCCTCTTCACCATAGCCTTCTAATACACTCCGCTGTTGATTGTACTGTAGCACTATTTTACTCTGTCCATTCTATTGAATAATTTTACAATCTATTATATTCTACTATTTTATTGCGCTGTATTATTTTACTCTGTCTATTGCTTTTTATTAAAGGTTCAAAACTGTCAGGTATTAAACTGTGTGGGTATCAAACAAGAGACTGTCAGGCTTTAAAACTGTGTAGGACTGAGAAAAGCGCTATATAAATGTAATGAATTATTATTATTATTATTAGGACCCAGGCCTAGAACTGCACCCTGAGAGAGGGAACTGCGCCCTGAGAGGGAGGTTTGCCCGGGGTGGGAGGTTCAAAGGGTCAAAGTGGGTATAAAACAGGAGGGAAGACTGTCAAATTTTAAACTGTGGATACCAAACAGAGAAGGTAAAGACGACTTTGAACCGTTGAACAGTAATCCAGAACTATTTTATTGCAGTAGATCTATTCTATTCTACAATTTTATTGCACTGCACTATTACACTATTTTACTCTGTCTATTTTATCATACTCTTTATATTATTGTCTATTTAAAACCGAATCAAACCATAAACAAGGTGGCCTGTGGGGATGTTAGATCCTAATGTGAAAAACTGTGATCTTATATGTCTGCACTTTATGTGCTCATTTTATGTCTGTCTTTTTTCTGTTGTGAAGCACTTTGAGCTGCAGTTTCTGTATGAAAGGTGCTATACAAATAATGTTTATTATTATTATTATTATTATTATTACAGTGTGTTACGACCCTGGCTCAAAGGGACGCAACCTATGTGCAAACCGACACCTGTGTTTAACCCAAAAGACTACTCTAACAATGAATTACTGGTACAAACTAAAGAACAAAGAATGGGAGAACGTGACAGGTCTCAGTTTCCACACACTCCCCTAACCATAGTCAGAGTGCATGTGTGTCTCAGAGACTGGTTGCCCAAGACGCAACCATCACACATCAAACCCATAAACAAAAAATATTGTGACCCATTAGTTGTCAGGGCCACTACCACAACAGCGACAACGGGCCGGCCCCTATCGAACACGACCACCAACCGTGTTGCATGCTCCCCACTGTGGAACATTCGCCAATGCTGTGTAAAACAAAAAAACACCCTGTCCCGACCCTCGGGCAAGCTAGACCTCACAAAAGGTTCCGCCACTGCGGTATATGGCTGGAGTGGGGCAGGCGCCTCCTCCACTGAGGCGTAAGACTTAGGACCCCATTGACAAACCTAGACCTTATCATATATGAGCTCCATTTCAACAGGCCCCTCCACCGATACCGACCTGTCAAAAATAGACTGCAAACCAAAATCAATTTGAGAGCTAAGCTCACTGCGCTCAACAGGACAGAACACAGAAAAACAAATACCATAGATCTCTGATACCACCACAGCGCCCATATCCATACCTCCTGGCACTGGCAGTTCAGGATACTGCAAACCGTGAACATCCAGAGTAGGATGCACCGCCTCAGGTACAGCCACACCGTCCCTGGAACATGGCAATACATCAGTCACAAAAGCGTCTGGAACACCATCTAAAATGGCGTCACACAAAATAACATTGTCCTGATCAAAATGGTTGCCACTCATCAGACCAGGTCGCGAAGGCGGCTCCTGCTCCACAGGACCCAGGTAACTAGGTTGAGTTGCACACCTAGTGCATGGCAGAGAGTCAGTGTGGACACGTGAATCAATGTCAGAATCATCAACTGACATACTGGAACCATCCCTGCCCACAAGTGAAACATCAGGGACAATAGAGCTACTGTGGGAAGGCTGGCAGCCTAAGTCAGGCCTTGTAGCCTCTTCAACTAGAACGGTGTCACATGAATCAACAGCATCTCTCATAGCATCCTTCCCACACTCATCCTCCAATTCGTTCGTGGCCTCAGCCACCGTACAGGCTGGGAAGACCCTGAGACACTGCGCTGCCAGATCATCTCCTGCCACATGCCTATCCGGCACGCATGTCAACTCTGGTTTCACCACCGGGCCTGACACAAAGGCACAATCAAGAGAATCATTATGCAGAGGTACATCCACAGTGTGCTTTCCAAAATTCTCAACAGGTACACTTTTCAATTCAACAAAGAATGTGTCACTAAGTGTAATGTCACAAGTCGAAGTATCAACAACATCACTTTTGTCATTTGATATTGCCTGTGTCACAGCACACACAGGGAACACTCCTGGATGTTTCTGTGCCAGCTCATTAGGGATCTCAGAAACCACAGGAATGGGAGTTACAACTGGAGTAGCCAACACTTTGTCACCAGCCAAATCATTCCCTAGAATGAAGGACACCCCTCTTATGGGAATGTGAGAACATACCCCCACAACAACATTGCCTGATACTAAGGGAGAATTGAGTGTGACCTCATGCAAAGGTGCATCCACAAATCCACCTCCAAAGCCACGAACAATGACACCAGAATGCAAAGAAGACTTTTCTGAAAACGGCAAAATCCCCTCCAGAATGAGGGACTGAAAAGCTCCGGTATCTCTCCAAACTGTTATAGCCTGTCTGACCGCTGAAGCACCGCTGAAGCACCCCTTGTTAGCGTTAGCATGCTAATAACTACAAGGAGACGCGGTGGAAATGTGTGCTCTACTGAGCGCACCTTTCTAATTTGCAAAAAAATTAAATAAAAAAAACACCCTGAATAACTAGATGTGTCATACGCGCAGGAGGTCAGGTGCTAACAGGTAGGCTATCCAACACTGAGGTACACTCAAAACAAACAAAATAAATACAACAAACAAATTCAAACAGGTGCCCATTCTAACCTGATATGACTACTTACAGCTTCTACATCTAAACTGCAGTAAAAACGGCCCACCACATGTCTACCCTAAAAAACACTACAACAGGCCCTACCACACTACCTGTGTTTTCTGGCCCCCTATCCTACCTACCCTTAAGCTAATGCCCTGTAGACCTAACCCTCTTCAACCACACCTGCTACCAGCCAAAGATCATATTGACCATCCACCCGTCAAGTATATGGTATGGTACAAGACAAGTAGATGGTGCTAATCACTTCTCTGACTGCCCCAGGAGTATGTGGTGCACAGGAAGCTAACAAACAACCAGAAAATAATGTCCCTACCTACATGCGGTGTCCACTAAACTATATATTTTAACAGCAATAAGTAGTCACATCAAATTACAAACAAATAAGGGCATACTCACCTGTTTGATGATTGGCTCAAGCCCCCACGTTACACAACATGTAACGAACACCACCCACACTATAGCACCACGACACACCATGCAAAACAAAAAAAACACCAAACAAATTCTAGGGGTATTTGTTTCCAAATTCACTCCCGGACGAGCGCCCAACTGTTACGACCCTGGCTCAAAGGGATGCAACCTATTTGCAAACCGATACCAAAACCCGTGTTTAACCCAAAAGACTACTCTAACAATGAATTACTGGTACAAACTAAAGAACAAAGAATGGGAGAACGTGACAAGTCTCGGTTTCCACACACTCCCCTAGCCATAGTCAGAGTGCATGTGTGTCTCAGAGACTGTTTTAACCTGCCTGCCAGCAGGTATCCAATCAGCAGCAATTAGCTAATTAGCAGCCCTCACCTGCATGCCCAGTGACACAGGAGTGATCAAGCTCATGGTACATAACACAGTGTTATATGAATGTGTGTGGTGCATGCGTATGAATGCACATCATGCAATCTTATAACCCATGAAATGCAAGTGCTATGTGATGATATCTTTGTCTCACAGCCAGACAGGTGTCTTTCTCAGCCTCCCTCTGGGCTTCAGGACCTGGACACACAGGGCCTTATGACACTCGCACTACCCTGGTCTACAGACACGTCATCATGAATGTTGGCAAGGCTTATAATAAAAACACAGGTATGGTGGATACTAGATGACAGGTGATAGAATGTGTTCATACTGTAATGTTGCCAGTTATTATTTTGTAATAGTATGTGTAAGATACAACCACAAAGACATGCAAGCAACTGCCATTTGTGTTGTGTGTTTTAGCTAAATGTTAAACAGTTTAACCAACAGGATTATTGTTACAAAGGATCAGATTAAACCGAATATATATATTTATTTATTGATATATATTGCATAGTATTTGTATATCGTTTGATATCCCCTGTATATTCCTTGTACATATACACGGAATATCCCTTTAGCCCAGACCATAATAGTTCATTCTCCTATTGGACAGCGGTCCACCGGTGCCAGGGACCGGCCTCCGGAGCCAGGTTCAAAGTCACCGTCAAGATGTGTCTGGACATGCCCAACCTTGCCCAGGGATACGCGACAGAAGTGAGAGTGGAACTAGTTTGTGCACCGTGCGTATAAATACGGCGCAGGTGAATGTAGAAGCCCCTTAGCCCCTTACCTCCGTACCCTTCGTCCATTTAGTATGTTACCGATAAGTTGAAGCCTCACCCACGATACAACGTGCGGTGAAGTATGGCCTGTTTGGCCTCAGAATAGAGCATCGAGACCGCGTGCGAATTAGTAACTGAATTGTCAGAGTTTGGCGCTATACCGTCGAGTGCGACATATTTCTATTGAGTCTTTAATAGTCTATTTGTGTATAGTGTATCGTGCGGTTAGAATCCTACAGTGACCAGCATCTCCAACGCTTCCTCGTATTAGCTAGAGTTCTTATCCAGGCTGGGCCGACCACATGGCGCTTTCACCCGAGGAGACCTAGGCGAGAGCCGTATGGACATGTACACTGGATTAATCTACCCGACGACTACATAGCCCTTTGCGGCTGGAATATATTTGCTTTGGTACTGTGATTTATGGAGCGGATAATCGCCGACGCCTGCACGTGTTGGATTTACCCCGAGAGGAGTCAAGTCGAGTCGGCGCTCAGAGAGCCTGAGGCCGCCTAGCTTTCTTCCCTGTGGAGCTACAGTCTACAAGAGAACCAAGCTGTATTCGTCTGTGGATCAAAAGGCTACTGCACCGGCTTCTGTACCTGAAGTCTCCCTAGTCATCGTTGACCAGACGTCCTACTACCGACAGATCTTCTACCCCCCCTGCTGGCTTACAACCAGTGGGAACCCCTTCCAGTATCTCCCGCTATCACTAGTGCACCATAGATATAATTCCCTAAGATTCAGGTTGTATAATTACCTCCTGCGTAACCAGAGAATGGACATTCGTTATTGATTTGCCTACGCATACTCCTTTGCCTTACAAGTGCATTCAAAGAATAATGTAAAGTATCCTATGTACCTTTTGCTCCATTAAATACTTGATTAATACCTTTGACTGGAACCGATTTCATTGTGGGAAGTGTTCATCATATTCATATATCGTGTACTGTATGGCCAGTAATTAAAGTACATAAAGCGGTAGTGGTTTAATGATACCATACTTATCAATACAGTCAGGGAATTGTACCCCTCAGTTACAATTGGTCCTTCGAGCCGGATGGTAACTAGTGTAATATTAATATAGTGGTATTAATATTGACATGGCCTATGATGAACACTCCACAAAACGGTTCTCCTAAAGTAGATCGCCCGCAGCGTAGACGGCAGACACCTCAGTACTTAGAGGATTACGTTGCCAGTATACTACCTAGCCTTCTACAGACGGTAAACGCGGAAAAAGTAGATAGTAAAATTATGTCCGACCCTATCGCCCAGGTTACCCCGCCAATAGAGGCCCTAGTGGGTTCTAATGTAACTGACCAAGCTCACGGTAGGGACCAGGAGGGACCCGACACGACTTTACCCCCCGCCAAGACCGAAGAAGTAGTCCCCGGAGAGCTCCAGGATAAAGACAGCTCTCCAGGGATGGAACTCTACCCGTTACAAGAAGAGGAGAGCACCCAGGAGATGGATCTCCAGGACTCGCCACAGGAGAACAGATCTCCAACGAGTACTGCCAGGAGCGGATCACCTCAACCAGCGTCTTCCCCCAGCGGGGCGGACAAGATGCTGGCACAGGCATTCCTCGCCAGCCTAGCAGCCTCTACAGAGCGCGATCGACTCCAAGCACAGATGCTTAGCGAGCGCGAACATTCTTCCATGGAAAGAGAACGCCTTCAAGCACAGCAACGGAGCGACGAAGATCTCATACGTCTAGAGATTAGACGCCTTCAGACGGAAGAGAATATGGTAAGAGACCGGGCCGAAGCAGAGCGCGCCGCCGCCGAAGCAGAGCGCGCCGCCGCCGAAGCCCAGCGTGCCGCTGCCGGTGCCCAAAGAGAAGCAGAGCGCGCCGCCGCCGAAGCCCAGCGCGCCGCTGCCGGTGCCCAAAGAGAAGCAGAGCGCGCCGCCGCCGAAGCCCAGTGCGCCGCTGCCGGTGCCCAAAGAGAAGCAGAGCGCGACATCGCTCTCACCAAGCGCGAAGCCGAGCGCGACCGATTACAAGCGCAGATAATGGAGCAGCTGATCGCCAGGGCGACACCCCCTCCCTCCGCACGGGGTTCCAGGGCCTCGTCAAGACACGGGTCAAGGGCACCCTCCCCTACCCGATCAAACGACCCTGAGCCCGACCACCAGAGAGAGCCTATACCCCCCTCCGAACTCCTTCCCCGACCGGTCCACGCGAGGACCAGCTACAAGGAAGAAACGGTCTACCCCGCGGAGAGGCTAAATAGACGACTACAGGATCTAGAGGACCTGCCAGAGCAAGAAGAAGAGGGAGAGGAGGAGAGTCAAGCCCGACAGCAGCACAGAACTCCACAGGACCAGGAGGTCCAGTACAGCCCAGGCTCTACCCCCGCGGCTCTGCGCTACAGACCCCCGACTCAATTCACGGGTGAGCTTGACGCACGACCAGCCCCGAGGAATAGCACCTGGATACGCGGGCCATGGTACCCAGCAGGTACCAGCCCACCTAGAGGCGTAAGAGGAGACTTGCCTAGGAGGCCTCTCTTCCAACGCTCACCGATGTGCCAGCCATCCATGGCATCATACATTGGCACACCGACGTTTCCGGACTTCACCCATGAGAACAGAGCACAGTACACCGAGCTACGAATGTGCCTAGAGACAATGATGTCCGATGTAACTGACGAACCGTACAAGTATGCTATCCTACTGAAGCACCTCAAGGTGGCCCGAGCGCACAATATAGCGCTGGCCTATGCCACCTCTACTACCCCATACACAGCGGCTCTAGCAGCACTCGACCAAAGATATGGACGTATATGGGATTACGTAATACAAGAGATAAGGCATATTGATCGCCTACCCCCAGCCACAGACAATCGCTCACTAGATGACCTGTCTATCAAGGTACAATCCCTGGTAGGGATGCTGGGGGCGCAAAGAGAAAAGGGTATGCACGAACTGTACGCGAACTCTAATGTCGAGAGGATTTTAGAGAAGCTTCCGCCCGCCCGACAAGAGCGCTTCAGGCGGCAAAGAGACCACCGTGATCCTAACGGTCCCGAGCCATCCCTCCTAGACCTAGCCGACTTCCTAGCGAGAGAAGTCAACAGCCTACGGTTGGATACGTTCATGCAGAGCACCCCAAGCTCCAGAGAGGGACCTAGGAGAGCAAACGATGGCCGAAGATTGGTGACCGTCATGCACCAATCAGAACCAGTACCGAGCAGCAAGAAGCCCAGCGCGCTGCTGCCGGTGCCCAAAGAGAAGCAGAGCGCGACATCGCTCTCACCAAGCGCGAAGCCGAGCGCGACCGATTACAAGCGCAGATAATGGAGCAGCTGATCGCCAGGGCGACACCCCCTCCCTCCGCACGGGGTTCCAGGGCCTCGTCAAGACACGGGTCAAGGGCACCCTCCCCTACCCGATCAAGCGACCCTGAGCCCGACCACCAGAGAGAGCCTATACCCCCCTCCGAACTCCTTCCCCGACCGGTCCACGCGAGGACCAGCTACAAGGAAGAAACGGTCTACACCGCGGAGAGGCTAAATAGACGACTACAGGATCTAGAGGACCTGCCAGAACAAGAAGAAGAGGGAGAGGAGGAGAGTCAAGCCCGACAGCAGCACAGAACTCCACAGGACCAGGAGGTCCAGTACAGCCCAGGCTCTACCCCCGCGGCTCTGCGCTACAGACCCCCGACTCAATTCACGGGTGAGCTTGACGCACGACCAGCCCCGAGGAATAGCACCTGGATACGCGGGCCATGGTACCCAGCAGGTACCAGCCCACCAAGAGGCGTAAGAGGAGACTCGCCTAGGAGGCCTCTCTTCCAACGCTCACCGATGTGCCAGCCATCCATGGCATCGTACATTGGCACACCGACGTTTCCGGACTTCACCCACGAGAACAGAGCACAGTACACCGAGCTACGAATGTGCCTAGAGACAATGATGTCCGATGTAACTGACGAACCGTACAAGTATGCTATCCTACTGAAGCACCTCAAGGTGCCCCGAGCGCACAATATAGCGCTGGCCTATGCCACCTCTACTACCCCATACACAGCGGCTCTAGCAGCACTCGACCAAAGATATGGACGTATATGGGATTACGTAATACAAGAGATAAGGCATATTGATCGCCTACCCCCAGCAACAGACAATCGCTCACTAGATGACCTGTCTATCAAGGTACAATCCCTGGTAGGGATGCTGGGGGCGCAAAGAGAAAAGGGTATGCACGAACTGTACGCGAACTCTAATGTCGAGAGGATTTTAGAGAAGCTTCCGCCCGCCCGACAAGAGCGCTTCAGGCGGCAAAGAGACCACCGTGATCCTAACGGTCCCGAGCCATCCCTCCTAGACCTAGCCGACTTCCTAGCGAGAGAAGTCAACAGCCTACGGTTGGATACGTTCATGCGGAGCACCCCAAGCTCCAGAGAGGGACCTAGGAGAGCAAACGATGGTCGAAGATTGGTGACCGTCATGCACCAATCAGAACCAGTACCGAGCAGCAAGAACCACAGTACCCCCTCGATGAAAGAGAAGTGGAAGATGGTGTGCCCGTACTGCGAGAAAGAACACTGGTTGTCACAATGTGACACATTCAAGAAGATGACCGCCGATGAAGTGGGTCAATGGATAAAGTCCAACCGACGCTGTTACCGATGTGCGCGCAGTCACATGGCAGCCGAGTGCCGCTTAAAGAAGAGGTGTAGTCGGTGTGACGGAGCCCACCTAGATGTCCTACACGACAGTAACAGAAGAAAGCCTGCACCCTCAAGCAGCACAAAGGCAAGTGTTATGTACATTGACCCCGCCAGCAGCGGGGGCGCCCGAGTGCTCTTAAAGGTGGTCCGCGTAACACTGAGTTACCAAGACAAGGTCATGGACACTTACGCCGTCCTTGACGACGGGTCAGAGAAGACCCTTCTCCTCGCATCCGCTGCGGCCCAGCTGGGGCTGCGGGGGAGCGAAAACCAGATGACGATTCGGACAATAAGAAGAGATCTAAAGACGATAAAGGGCGAGAATGTCTCCTTCACTATCGCAGCAAGCGGGCAGCCAGAGAGACGGTATAGGATTACTAATGCTTTCACCAGCCAAGAAATAGGCCTGTCGCAGTATACCTACCCCATCGCCAAGCTGATGGATAAATATGTGCACCTGCGTCAACTACCTATCCCGCTCATAGACGGTGCCACCCCGACCCTGCTGACAGGCTCCGACCATGCAGACCTCATAGTCCCGATAGACCGGGTCCACACAGGGCCCAGAGGCTGTCCTGCAGCAGTCGAGACCCGCCTAGGATGGACATTACAAGGCCCCCTCGCTAAGTCTCTTAACCGAACAGCAGCCACTAGCTGCCTCCACTCCAGAGTGACAGAAGAAGACACCACCCTCCTACAGCATGTCGAGAGGCTATGGACACTAGAGACAATGCCCTTTAAGAACGAAAAGAAAGACATTCGCTCCAAGGAAGACATTTACGCCATAGCACTCCTCGAGCAAGGGACAAAGAGAGTCAAAGTCAACGGAGTGATGAGATACGCAACTCCACTCTTGAGGCGAGAGGGTATGCCCACTTTCCACGCCCCAAAGGAAGCGACGGAGCGGTATCTATTGAACACAGAGCGGCGCCTAGCCAGAGACCCCGCTCAAGAGACTGTGTACCGCGCTGAGATTAACAAGCTAATCACAGCGGGACACATAAAGAAAATTGACATTAAAGAGGCCGATCAGACGACCGAATCATGGTACGTGCCGCACCACAAAGTCCACCACAACGGCAAGGATCGTATTGTGTTCAACTGCAGCTACCAGATCGGATCACAAAATCTGAATAAAGAGCTCTTGCCCGGCCCAACACTCGGCCCCTCCCTACTAGGCGTGTTACTACGTTTCCGCCAGGACAAGGTGGCCATCAGCGGCGACATCAAAGGGATGTTCCTGCAGGTGAGACTAGTGGAGGAGGACAAGCCCCTGCTGCGGTTCCTATGGAGAGAGAGGATCGGGGATGAGCAACCAGCCATCTATCAATGGGAAGTCCTCCCTTTCGGAACCACATGCAGCCCATGCTGTGCTACGTTTGCACTGCAAAAACACGTCGCAGAGGACCCAGCAGCTGATGAAGAGGTCCGAAAAAGTGTAGAAAATAGTTTCTACGTGGACAACTGTCTGCAAAGCGTCTCGACGCCAGAAGAAGCCGAGGCCCTTCTACTCAAGCTCCGCGCCTCCCTGATCAAAGGCGGCTTTGATCTCAGGCAGTGGGCCAGCAGCGACCCGCAAGTATTGCGCAGCCTCTCCCCCGAGGACAAGGCAGCAAGCAGCGAGACCTGGATGGCGACCATCCCAGGAGAAGCCCAAGAAATGACATTAGGACTAGTCTGGCGCTTCAAAACAGACTCGCTCCATTATAAACACACACCGACCAAGGAGCAGGGAAGGTCGACTGCACTACCGACCACCAGACGGAGTGTATACAGAACACTCGCCAGACAATATGACCCGTTGGGATGTATTCTACCTTACACCACCAGGGCAAAGATGATTGTAAGAGCGTTATGGGACAAGGACCAGGGCTGGGACGACCCCATACCCGAACACCTTGCATCCACATGGAGAGAGTGGGAGACGGAACTCAGCTCACTCCCAGGTGTTAACATACGCCGCAGCTACTTCCCACCCACAGTGAGGCCGGAGACGTGCCAGATGGACCTGCACGTCTTCAGTGACGCCTCCGAAGTAGCCTACGGTTCGGTGGCCTATTTGCGTGCCCGAGAGGAGGGAGGAGAAATACATACTGCTTTCATCCTGGCTCGCTCAAGAATAGCCCCACGAAAGCAACAATCTATCCCGCGTCTAGAGCTCTGCGCAGCCCTAGCAGGAGCGCAACTCGCCACGTTAATCCAACGTGAACTCACCATTCCGGTGCAAAGAACAATCTTGTGGTCAGACTCCACGACAGTACTCACATGGATCCGGTCTGATTCGTGCAGATACAAGGTCTTCGTGGGAGTCAGAGTCACAGAGATTCAAGATTTAACAGAAGTAGCAAGCTGGAGGTATGTGGACACAAAACACAACCCAGCTGACGTCATCACCCGGGGAATGTCCCTGGATGACCTCACCCGTCACAACCTGTACAGTGACGGGCCAGAGTTCCTCAAGCTCCCGGAAGAAGAGTGGCCTACACCCACCCCACGGGAAGCGAGTAAAGAGGAGGCAGAAAACAAGAAATCTATGTTCTGTGGATTGAACACACTCGTCTCCACAGACCCCGACATAGACGATTGCCTCACCCTAGAAAGTGCGCAGCTAAAGACATTCCTGTGGCACCACCCAGAGGTTCAGCTCACTACTGACATTACTGCAGCTGACTACGAAGAAGCGGTACTTCTTCTACTACAACGAGCCCAGAGAGACTCGTTCCCCGATGAGCTAGACTGTCTACAGGGAGCAAAGCCCGTCCCATCAGACAGCAGACTGCTCCACCTAGCCCCCGAGAGCGACGCCCATGGTCTCATCAGAGTGGGTGGTCGTTTGCGGAGAGCCCCAGACTTACCGGATGACGTCAAGTACCCGATAGTCTTAAACAGCCGACACAAGGTCACAGAGCTGATCATAAAGAAATACGACGAGGATGTGCATCACGCCGGGGCAGAGAGAGTCTTCGCGGAGATCAGACGTCGTTATTGGATACTGCAAGGGAGAGAAGCAGTGCGGCGCTTCCAGCGAACCTGTCTAGACTGTCGTAAGTGGCGAGCGCAGCCCAGTATACCCCGGATGGCTGACCTACCTCCCTGTCGCCTCCGACTCGGCGACAAGCCTTTTCACTCCACCGGTATGGACTGTTTCGGCCCGCTGTATATAAAGAAAGGAAGAGGCACCGAGAAGCGGTGGGGTATTGTATTCAAATGCATGACCACCCGAGCGATGCATATAGAACTCCTTCCAACCATGAGCACAGACTCATTCCTTATGGCCTTCCGAAGATTCACATCGCGGAAAGGCAAACCGTCTATATTGTTGTCTGATCACGGGACAAACTTCAAAGGCGGAGAAAGAGAGCTGAGAGAGAGCTTCCAAGCTATGGGCCCAGAACTTAAGACCCACCTCGCTCCATACCAGATTGACTTCCAGTTTAATCCCCCGAACGCACCTCACTTCGGTGGAACTTGGGAACGAGAAGTACGTTCAATAAAGACAGCCCTGTACACCGTGCTTGGGGCCCAGACCGTGGCGGAAGAAGTCTTAATGACAGTCCTCACGGAGATCGAGGGAGTATTGAACTCAAAGCCCCTCGGTTACGTCTCAAGTGATGTAGCAGATGTCGACCCAGTCACCCCCAACACACTCTTGATGGGGCGGCTGGACCCCGCGCTACCACAGACAATGTACAGGCCTGAAGAAGCGAACGGCCGAAGAATGTGGAGGTACAGTCAAGTACTGGCTGACAAGTTTTGGAACAGCTTCCTACTCCACTACCTACCGTCTCTACAGACCCGCCAGAAATGGGTGAAAGAGAGAGACAATTTGACAGAAGGAACAGTCGTCATGATTATCGACCAGTCACTACACCGAGCTATGTGGCCGGCCGGCCGCGTAAGCAAAGTGATCACCGGTGCCGACGGAAAGGTCCGAGCAGCCGAAGTGCTCGTCCAAGGGCGGACCTACACCCGACCCGTGGCGAGGCTAATAGAACTGCCAAGGCTCCCCGATACCATCGATGACGACCATGACCCCATGACTTTGTGAACTGACAGACCCCTCACAGCAGACATTGAGTAGTGGACAGTGCGGTTAATCTGTCTCTGCTTAGCTAATTAGGTGGGACTAATTAGGGGGCGGCTGTTACAAAGGATCAGATTAAACCGAATATATATATTTATTTATTGATATATATTGCATAGTATTTGTATATCGTTTGATATCCCCTGTATATTCCTTGTACATATACACGGAATATCCCTTTAGCCCAGACCATAATAGTTCATTCTCCTATTGGACAGCGGTCCACCGGCGCCAGGGACCGGCCTCCGGAGCCAGGTTCAAAGTCACCGTCAAGATGTGTCTGGACATGCCCAACCTTGCCCAGGGATACGCGACAGAAGTGAGAGTGGAACTAGTTTGTGCACCGTGCGTATAAATACGGCGCAGGTGAATGTAGAAGCCCCTTAGCCCCTTACCTCCGTACCCTTCGTCCATTTAGTATGTTACCGATAAGTTGAAGCCTCACCCACGATACAACGTGCGGTGAAGTATGGCCTGTTTGGCCTCAGAATAGAGCATCGAGACCGCGTGCGAATTAGTAACTGAATTGTCAGAGTTTGGCGCTATACCGTCGAGTGCGACATATTTCTATTGAGTCTTTAATAGTCTATTTGTGTATAGTGTATCGTGCGGTTAGAATCCTACAGTGACCAGCATCTCCAACGCTTCCTCGTATTAGCTAGAGTTCTTATCCAGGCTGGGCCGACCACATGGCGCTTTCACCCGAGGAGACCTAGGCGAGAGCCGTATGGACATGTACACTGGATTAATCTACCCGACGACTACATAGCCCTTTGCGGCTGGAATATATTTGCTTTGGTACTGTGATTTATGGAGCGGATAATCGCCGACGCCTGCACGTGTTGGATTTACCCCGAGAGGAGTCAAGTCGAGTCGGCGCTCAGAGAGCCTGAGGCCGCCTAGCTTTCTTCCCTGTGGAGCTACAGTCTACAAGAGAACCAAGCTGTATTCGTCTGTGGATCAAGAGGCTACTGCACCGGCTTCTGTACCTGAAGTCTCCCTAGTCATCGTTGACCAGACGTCCTACTACCGACAGATCTTCTACCCCCCCTGCTGGCTTACAACCAGTGGGAACCCCTTCCAGTATCTCCCGCTATCACTAGTGCACCATAGATATAATTCCCTAAGATTCAGGTTGTATAATTACCTCCTGCGTAACCAGAGAATGGACATTCGTTATTGATTTGCCTACGCATACTCCTTTGCCTTACAAGTGCATTCAAAGAATAATGTAAAGTATCCTATGTACCTTTTGCTCCATTAAATACTTGATTAATACCTTTGACTGGAACCGATTTCATTGTGGGAAGTGTTCATCATATTCATATATCGTGTACTGTATGGCCAGTAATTAAAGTACATAAAGCGGTAGTGGTTTAATGATACCATACTTATCAATACAGTCAGGGAATTGTACCCCTCAGTTACAATTATCATTGACCCTTACAGCAATTCTGTTGGGGAGATTATGGGATACTCACTAAGAAAAATAAACCATTCCTCCTGATAAAGATGAAACAGTATCAAATCTGTTTCTTTCTACACATTGCTTATTGTTTCCGATTAACATGACAACTGATTTTTGGCAACATGTTAGATTTCTTATTATATCTCGAGAGTAATCGATAGTATTAAATAAATAAAACGTTTGAGACCAAAATGAGAAAGATCTGTCATTCTGGTAAGGGGTAGGAGCTAAAACAACAAGATCCAATCAAATGAAGGACCAAGTCAAACGATTGGAATGGGCTTTTTGTGCGTAACCTCTAGTGACAAGCGTGCTTGTTGTGCGTATAACAGTTGCGCGTGTAACACAAAGGCCTGCTGCTAACACACAGCTGCCTGCTAGCTACCTAGCGGGGCGTGGCTTTGTAAGCGTCCCGATGCACTCTGATCAGGAAGGGCGTTGTCGAATTCAGTTTAAGGATTTGAAAATATATAATATTTGAAAAAGGTTCTGCCAAAGATCAACAGGCACCTATTGCTCCTTTAATTTACTATAAATTACTTTTAGTTTATCGTGCACCCTAATAATGGAAGTATGGGTCCGGTAATGTTAAGGGCTATCATAAATAACAATTTATATGTTTCTGTTAGTTGGATTCAGGGCCGGACTGGGGAAATAATTCATACCGGGAGATATACCGGGAGATATAGCGCGAAATATAGCGCGAAATATATCCCCAATCAGAAGATTTTAGTTACAAAGACTTAATTTCCTGCATTCTGGTGAATTTTAGTGCATGTGAATCACAAACTAATGAGCCAACAATTGCTTAGTACAATGTACTGTTATGAACCTCAAATAAAACTGTTGTGGCACTAGCAATGGTACTCTCTCCACCTTCAAAAAGAAAAAAGCAAGAGCACAACATATTTTTCTATTTACTATTATAATAAAGTTAACCACTCTCTCCACCTATTCAAACAAGTCAAGAGAACAATACCATATTCACTTTACTGATGCACTACCCATCAACAGTTAAAATAGCCCTTTACACAAACATTAAATAACAGACCTTTCATTACAATACTATAATAACAGTAGCCACTGCCAGAATAGTGACACATGTATCACGTGTGGTGAGCACACGCATGCATGCACAACGAAGACAGAAGATTGCGTTGTCTCAATCATTTTAACTATAAAATTAGCTCAAAGTATGAGCTCACTGACTGAAATTTCCAACAAAAAGCATCAATTGTCAAATAATATTGATCACATTAACTAGACTAGATGTTTTTGAGGAAATTAGAAAGGGAACAACAACTTAACCCTTGTGTCTGATCAGATTCTTATTTGTTTGATAACTTTGCAGTGATTATGTTTGTAGCCAATGTGGCAAAGGTGTGTAATCTTTGAATTATCTTGGAATTATTTTGACTCTCTCTTTCATAAATTGTTTATTCAACTTCAGCCCCAATCATAACCACCACATATTGTTTTTTGTAATGTCAGATTTAACAACTCCTTTTGGGAGTGTGCCATCTGCCATTCCATTCGCCGCCTCCACTGTCAATCAGTTGTATCGCCTGGTCCCGCCTCCACCAATCACAAGCAGAGGCACGGCTCCATTGTGTGTGTGTGTGTGTGTCCGCGTGAGGGAGAGAGAGTCAGTCAGATAGTTCTCCAACTCTGTCGCAGACAGTGAAATCCTGGTTGTTCCCCACCCACCTGGTCATCTAAAAACTATCGCGCCACGCCGCCGCCACAACTAGAAACAATGGCCTGGCAAAAAAAAATAAAGAAATTATAATAAAAAAAATATATAATTTTTTTTTTTTTTTATATAATTTTTTTTTATCTGTGCAGGCCAGGCCACCGGGAAAACTCCCGGTGCTCCCGATGGCCAGTCCGGGCCTGGTTGGATTAGAGGAGCGGACTATGACAATCTTCTCTTTCTCTAACAGGCGCCAGTGAAGGGTGTCTACCTGTTCAATCTCTTTGTTTTTGGATTAGCAAAGGCAACAGGGGCTGTCCTGGTTAAAGATGTATGTGCGGCTCTGGGCAAATAAATGTATCTATGACAATAAGGATCACCACAGTACCTTCAGTGGCCATCCTTTGTTCACAGTGTGATGAGGAAAATGGAACAGTACTATTATTTTTGTTTACATTTGCATTTGTTCAGTGTCCTACACAATGTAATATGTACATTACAGATAATTTCATGAACATCCTTTTATACATTTGAAAAGCTCTATTAGGACATGTCTGTCACTTCTTTTTATTATGTATGGTTGGCCCAGTCTTCCATCGGGGCTGTGTATGTATATCATAGATTTGCAGATTCTTTATCAAATACAAAATAAAGGGTATTTTTAAGAAGAAAGGGCTATTTTAACAATTCTTGGCTTCTGATTAAATGTGAGCAATTCTTTCCATTTCAAGTACTGATACATCTTTCTCTGTTGTGTTATTTGGTGCTGCTTAATAGAAGTACATTATCATGTTTGACACATCCAGATGATTTTTATTACCTCCTCCAAGGAAGTTGTGTTTTCACCCACATCTGTCTGTTTGTGAACAAAATATCTTGAAAAGTAATGTTGCCATCAAATGATCTGTGCACATTCATGACCCCAAGGAAGAAACCTACTGGTTTAGTTGACTCCATGACATATTTGCCATAAGAACCTACAGTATGAAGTCTACCATACTGGTCATTTATTTGATCAATTGTTAACGCTTTTTCCGATTTGCACCAAACTTGACAAATATGTTTGTCCTATTGTGACGAGGAGCCCTGTGAGGGTTTGAGTACTATACTATACTATACTATACTATACTATACTATACTATACTATACTATACTATACTATACTATACTATACTATACTATACTAGTCAAGGCAAGAGTCAAGTCAAGAGTTTTATTTGTCACGGCATACAAGTATACAGTGAAATGCGGGGGGGCTTGCAAATACAATACTATACTATACTATACTATACTATACTATACTATACTATACTATACTATACTAATACAAAGATGTGCTACAGAGCCATGTGATTTTCTGCATTTTTGTTACATAGAAGCATGTTCGGCTTTTCTAATGGAGGAAAATTAATCATGTATCAATCATCAATCTCACACACACACACACACACACACACACACACACACACACACACACACACACACACACACACACACACACACACACACACACACACACACACACACACACACACACACGCACACACACACACACACACACACACACACACACACACACACACACACACACACACACAGCGACACCCACACACACAGTAGCCTATACTGTTAAGTAAAAGTAACCATTACTCTGTATTACAGTATTATGGAAAATGGGTTTTGCCTGGTCTTTGTATTGAATTTTGCATTCTGAAATGTTATGACATGTGATCCTTGCTGTTTGCCTGTGGGCTAAGTCTAAACAAGCTGTTCTGAATGATTGCCCTTAGTGATGTCACAAGAGAGACACAGGCAATGAATTAGCTTTGATTAATCTGTGCTTTTTGGAGCCAGGAACACTGTGTAACTAATGTGCTTCAGTTTGTAAAAGTGAAAGATGTGGTGTGTTGCTACAGCCACAGAGAACAGTGTGTTCACAACAAGAAACGTGTGGTCGAAATAATTGATTACAATTTGATTTAGACTTTTCTTTTCAAAACTCTTGACACACATGTGCCACAGATTCAAGGAAGCCCTATGAAATCTTTGAACATTTACAAAATATGTCCCCTTGTTTAGGACTCTATTGATCCATAACACAAAGATGAAAAATGCTATTGATCCATAACACAAAGATGAAAAGTGGTATAGATCCCCAAACACAATGATTTGACTATTACTATTTCTGGAGTTGTTGCTTAGCTTGGCCTACATTGAGTTGTCTATTGTTGCTCTTTGTCCTCTCCATCCCTGGTTTATTGAGGAAACAACACGTCACGTACATTCAGTACAACCAAGATTTATACGTTTAGATAATTATTATCTGTGGGGTTATTTAAACAAGTCAACAGAAGCTATAGCACATAGACACTGCTGGACACCTGCACAGAGAGAGAGAGAGAGAGAGAGAGATAGAGAGAGAGAGAGAGAGAGAGAGAGAGAGAGAGAGAGAGAGAGAGAGAGAGAGAGAGAGAGAGAGAGAGAGAGAGAGAGAGAGAGAGTATTATGATGATTACCTGCACTTTGCATACCGTACCTGTTCATCTACCACACAGTCATGCATTATATTATTTTCTGTATGGACATGGTGACTGTCACAAAAAGGGTTCGTTCATTCCCTAACCAGAAGCCGTGGCTGACCGCGGAGGTCAGGTCACTCCTCCGGGCCAGAGATGCAGCCTACAGGTCTGGGGACGCAGCTGCCTACAGCATCGCCAGGTCAGCTCTAAGGAGAGGCATCAAGGCAGCAAAACTTAAATACAAGGAACGGATCGAGACCCATTTCTCCAACTCCACCAACCCCCGCCAGGTGTGGGAGGGAATTAAAGCCATCACTGACTACAAGGGGACAACATCACCCATAAATAGCTCTGTCACATTAACCGAGGAGTTGAACCATTTCTATGCCCGGTTCGACAGAGCAAACAGGGACCAAGTAGTACAGCCCCTCCCCCCCAGCGGCACAGCCCCCGTCCTGAGCCACCATGAAGTCAGGTGTTGCCTCCGGAATACCAATCCAAGGAAGGCAGCGGGACCTGATGGAGTGGTGGGCCGCATACCGTCTTCACAGATATATTTAATCTTTCCCTGCTACTATCATATGTCCCAGCATGCTTCAAAACATCCACAATTATACCAGTACCTAAGCAGTCAGTTGTCACGTGCCTGAATGATTACAGACCCGTGGCACTCACCCCCCTCCCTGCTAAATGTCTAGAGAAACACAGGAAACACATCACATCCATCATACCGGCCTCATTTGACCAATACCAATTTGCTTATAGGCAGAAAAGATCAACTGAAGATGCTATAGCCATTCTGCTTCATACCGCCCTAGAACATCTAGAGAAGAAAAACACCTACGTAAGAATGCTCTTCATCGACTATAGCTCTGCCTTCAACACTATACTCCCCCGTAAACTCATCAGTAAACTCCAAACCCTGGGACTGTGTAATATACTGTGTAACTGGGTGCTGGACTTCCTCACAAACCGCACGTCAGACTGGGCAACTACACCTTGTCCACCCTGTCTCTCAGCACCGGCACCCCGCAGGGTTGCGTACTCAGCCCATTACTGTACACCCTGCTCACACATGACTGTTCCCCCTCCTACCCCTCCAATTACATCGTCAAGTTCGCAGACGATACCACAGTTGTGGGTCTCATAACAAACAACAATGAGTCTGCCTACAGGAGGGACCTTACAGCAACAACCTGGCGCTCAACATAAAGAAAACAAGAGAGATCATAGTGGATTTTAGAAGATCAAGGCCTGACCACTCCCCTCTGCTCATCAACAACGAGGTAGTGGAGAGGGTCACTGAGTTCAAGTTCCTGGGTCTCAGTGTGAGTGAGACCCTGTCCTGGAGCACCAACACCGCCTCAGTGATCGGGAAAGCCCAGCAACGCCTATACTATCTAAGGAAGCTGAAGCAGGCTGGCCTGCCACGAAATCTCCTTGTCAACTTTTACCATTGTGTGGTTGAGAGTGTGCTGACCTACGGTGTGTCTGTGTGGTTCTCCAGCTGCACAAAGGCAGAGCAAGAGGCTCTACAGAGGGTGGTGAAGGCGGCAGGCAGGATCGTCGGGACTCCTCTACCAAACATCACCTCCGTCTTCACCTCCCGCTGCCTCCACCGCTCCAAATGTATCATCAAGGACCAGTCTCACCCACATCACCTCTTTCAGCTCCTTCCCTCAGGGAGGAGATACCGGTCCATACATGCCAAGAGTACAATATTTAAGAACAGCTTTTTCCCCCAAGCAGTCAGACTGTTAAATACTCATTGACTGTCCCCTCATGTGCACCATGCACTTACCACTGCACTTGATAATCTCTGATTACCACCCATCATGCACTTTATTATTTAAAATATTCTGTTATGTACAGTGTTATATGTGTTATGTGTTCATGTATGTATATATGTACTACGGTCTGTGGGAGCTCCCCTGAAATGTCGCTGTATACTGTGCAATGACAATTAAAAGTCTATTCTATTCTATTCTATTCTATTACTGTAGTTGTCTAGCAGCGGTACTCTTTACTCTTAGTGTCGATTATCAAGTCTTGTGCTTTTCACGTACAAGTGCGCGTAGTAAAAGTAACAGAAAAGGCTTCATCGGTCACTACAGTGACCTTTTGTGTTAACAAATAACACCATACGTTATAAAACATAGCAGAACACGACATATGAAGGGACATGGGAAGAAAAGAAAGTAGGCACATATTATGTGGCCTGTATTGTACATCAATGTCAAGTCCAACAACGAGCATTTGGCTCCATCTGCTGGACGTCTGAACGTGGACACAATTCAACAGCAGAAGCCTTGAAACAGGAGGCTATTGTCAATAATAAACAGTCAACACAGTAACCTCTCAGGCTGTGTGCAGAGTTCAAAACAAAAGAGTGACTTAATCAGCCATTACCTGACCATATTCATGGTGAGGGCAGAATCTTCTCCTTTACATAAGACATGGCCACATCAGGGTCCTCAAAGGATTTCTCCACTCAGTTGAATGTGATCCGGAGTTTGGCTGGGAAGCGGAGGCCGAATCTGACGTCTGGAATGTCCTAATAAAGAAGGCGCTTCACCCCTGTCTCTCTGTGAAAGCAGCCCGCTTCCTGGCGACCTCTGGTGCGAAGTCGGGGAAGATGAACACCCGCTTCCTTTCTTTTCTTTCTTTCTTTCTTTCTTTCGCACCATTTCAGCAAAACAGTGCAAACATTGACCATGACAGAGAGTTTATAAAGGTGCTGAGTAAAGGCAAGAGACCCAGATGGGCCTATACGGGGCCTCAACTCTGGATTAAAAAATAAATAAAGACAAAAACAAAAGTTAATTGAAATAAGTTCATTTTTTCATAATATTAAGATAATAATAACAATAATAAATAATCAAAGTAATAATAATAATAATAATAATAACAATAATAATAATAATAATAATAATAATAATAATAATAATAATAATAATAATAATAATAATAATAATAATAATAATAATAATAATAATAATAATAATAATAATAATAATAATAATAATAATAATAATAATAATAATAATAATAATAATAATAATAATAATAATAATAATAATAATAATAATAATAATAACAAACACACCACATTAATAATTAGTGTGGGAGCCGTAACGTAAGTCTCAGTATTCTCTATTTGTGTTGTATTATTAGTACTGTCACAGGGGTGTCAAGTCAAGTCAAGTGATGATGATGAATTTTATTTTTGGTCTTTGTTTACAGATCAATCAAAAACACACATGTGTGGACTTTCAAAAGGAAAAGAAAAAAAGAAAAAATCACAAATGTACATATTCAAAGTAAGCTCACACACAAAATCCAAACTCAATGACCGAAAAAACGAATAGGCTGAAGCACATGCTTATTTTTGCCTATCCTTTACAATTCTTAAAAACTAAATATACTTTAACATAAGAAAGAAAAATTTTAAATATGCTGCAAGATATAATTTTTTTCCTTTTCTTTAAGAGAAAAAAGAAAAGAGAAAATAAATGTTTGATGTTTTACTCAAAACTGTACTCCTGAATTATTTTATCCTTCAGGGCCTTTTTAAATCTCCCCTGAGAGGTACACAACTTCAACCCGTCACTAAGACTATTCCACAATTTAACTCCCAAAATTGAAACACATCTAGCTTTTACATTAGTTCTTACCTTTTTATATGTTTTAAGAATACATAACCCTCTTAAATTATACCTTCCTTCTCTTGGTTGAAAGAGACATTGAATACAAGCTGGTAGGTTCTTACTCTTAGCACGAAAAATGATCTCCAAGGTTTTTATGTAAACCATATCTATATAGTTGAGCTGAACACCATCTCGTCCAAGTTTGGATTGACAGCCATCTCAGAACGAGAACACCAGTTCATTAAGGAGTACTGTACGGTCATGAAGCCACTTACAGTTGCCTTAGACATTCTTCAGGGAGAAGATCATTGTTTCCATGGCACACTCCTACCCACGCTGGAGACATTGATATCCAAGACCCTGCAACTGAAGAGTGGACTGCACATCCTAATTGACCTTCCAGGGGCAATTGTCACAGTAAGAACTTTAATTTATTTTAGATCTTCAACAAATTACCCAATACATTTATTTTATTATATGAATGGGAAAAGATAACTATTCTATTCTAGCCTTTACAGTAATGAATCATTATGACTACAGATGAGATGATGGACCTTCAAAGCCTTGTTGTAAAGAAATAGAATGTATAGGCATATAGGGAAATTAATATAGGTTAATGTAAAATTAAATATCTATAAATATGTTCATAATAGTCTATAATGCATATCTCTCTATCTGGATAGGGATAGATACAGATAATATAATATGGACTTTGCATCCTTATTTTTTTTTTTTTTTTTTTTTTTTTTTTTTATCCTTTATTTATCCAGGAATGTCCCATTGAGATACAAGATCTCTTCTTCCAGGGAGTCCTGACCAACACAGCACACAACAAGTTTCAACATAAAACAGGGCATTAAACAAAAAACATACAATTCAAATATAAATACAGAGGGTCATTTGTGCAGTGGCAAGGAGCATAATCACATCAACAATAGCATCAGGTAAAACAGTTACATGTTTCATAAAGGGCTAATCGTAGCATAACTTTAAAAGCATTCACAGTAGGAAGTGCCTGTAGACAAAGTTTCACTTGCAGCGTATTCCATAAAAAGGGAGCATAGTGGGAGAATGCAGCTTTACCAAGCTCTGACTGCATCAAAGGAACATTTAACAGCATCCCATTTGCTGCTCGTCTGGTATTAAAAAAGCAAGTATAAAAGGACAGAAGTCTGGAGATATATAAGGGCAGCTTACCTAGCAATGACTTAAGGATAAAAATCAACATGTGTGATTGTCTTCTTTGGTACAGAGAGGACCATCCTAATGACTGATACAAAGTGCAGTGGTGGGTGTGAGAGCCTGCACCTGTTACAAAACGTATGGCAGTATGGTACGCAGAATCCAGCTTTTTAAGCAGGGAGGAAGGAGCATGCATATAGATTACATCGCCATAGTCTAATACAGGCAGAAAGGAACTCTGCACAATTCTCTTCCTGGCTTCAGACGGGAAACATTTCTTTAACCGGAAGAAAAAGCCCAGTTTAGGTCTAAGTTTTCTCAGTAGGTTCCCAATATGAACATCAAAGGCCATCTTTTCATCAATCCATATGCCCAGATATTTATAGGATGCTACTTTGTCAAGGCATGTCCCTTCCAGTGTCAGAATCGGGGGGACAGCTGTATTAGCTCGAGAGCGAGAGAAGGTCATGTACTTGGTCTTTTTTGCATTAAGGACCAGTCTTAGCCTTAGCAAGGAGTGTTGTAGTGTATTAAAAGCATCCTGTAGAAGCTCTATGGCCTGAGTTAAAGAGGAAGCCACTGTGTAAACAACTGTATCATCGGCGTATAAATGAAAACGTGCTGGGTTTATCCCATTTCCTAGTTCATTTATAAAGATGGAAAATAAGACAGGGGCCAAAATAGAACCTTGTGGAACACCTTTGTTTACAGTAAGAGCAGCTGAGGTATAATCTTCTACTGAAACACACTGAGTTCTTTCAGATAGATAGTTTTTAAACCAGCTCAAAGCCATTTTACCAAGACCTATGCAGCCAAGCCTTTGCAGTAGCAATGCATGATCCACAGAATCAAAAGCTTTAGACAGATCAACAAACTTATGTATAATTTCAGGCAGTCAAAACAAGATTTGCAGAGGTGCTGGAAAGCGAGGATGCTGTCTTGGCTGCTGTGACTTTGCCCTAGTTCAAACTACGTTGGCTGCGGACACAGGATAGGAAGGACAAGGCTAGGGCAAGTCTGCTGGCAGAGTGTCGGAAAATTGTCTAAGAAGAAGACCAGCAAGCAGGTACCATCCCACCAACACGCCACCTCAGCACAGACTCTGCCATAGAGGATGAGTTATTTTCCTTTGAGGATGAGGATGACACCTCTGATACTGCTGAAAGTCAAGTTGCAGATTATTTCAAATCAGGAGTTTTGAATTGATTGATTGATTGATTGATTGATTGATTGATTGATTGATTGATTGATTGATTGATTGATTGATTGATTGAAAAGTTTATTAAACAAGGGAGAACAAGGGATAGACTCTCTTAATGGATTTGCACTGATAAAGAAGATTTCACTCCGGCATAATGCAGCCACTCCATCCAGTGCCCCAGTAGAGAGACTTTTTAGCTGCTGGGGAAGTTGTGTTGACTCCACTGAGGAACAGGCTATCTGACCAGAAGTTTGAGAAGCTTTTGGTTTTGAGATACAACCACCGGTTCAATGACAAAAAGGGGTGAATGGATAGCTAGATAGGGTATCTTACATTTTTGGTAAATTGCTTAAAGAGCATAATTTAATTTAGATGTATTGGCTGGCTGCAGCCTCTTGAAGTGAGATTGTCAACAATGGCCAGAGAAAGATTTATTTTTATGGAGATGTATTTTTTAATGTATTACCTGTTTACATTTGGATTCCTTCGTTTTGCTATACATTGCACTTTTCAGTTACATTGAAAACACCTCATATTGTTACACTGTTCTACTTTTTCGAGGAAGAAAATACATGAAGTACAGTATACTGTATCTACCAATTGTCTGAAGTTTTATTTGCACTACAAAGTTAATTTGTTATTTGTGGTATAGTGCTTAAAAAGCATAATTTAATTTAGATGTATTGGCTGGCTGCAGCCTCTTGAAGTGAGATTGTCAACAATGGCCAGAGAAAGATTTATTTTTATGGAGATGTTCAGTTGCTATCAGCTCTATCTTTAATCTTTCAAAATGTTCAGTTGCTATTGCATGCACTCATCTGTGCGCTTGAGTGCATGCTTACCAACTGTTAGTCTGCAACACTACTATCACCGACATCTAAGAAGGGAGATCCCCCCTTGAATGGCCCTTCTAAGGTTTCTCTCCTCCACACTGCCTGTGGAGCATTTTTCCCTATTGTTAGGTTTTAGTGAGTTTGTCCTTACCTTCGCGTGGGGTATGTCTGGGAGTGCTTGCATTCTTTCATTTATTTGCATTTATTTTAAATTTGTTGGACCTTATGGTGTTCTTGTTCTGTTCTTGACTTATTGTTATGTTTTTTTCTTGACTTGTTTAAAGAAGACTTGTACGGCCCATGGGGACATTAACGTGTGCTGTCGGGCCTTATAAATAAATTTGATTTGATTTATGTATTACCTGTTTATATTTGGTTTCCTGATAAAAGGATAAGAAGCTTTAGGTTTCCTGAGAAAAGGATAAGAAGCTTTAGGTTTCCTGAGAATGAGATATGAAGCTTTAGGGCTTATGAGAATAAGATATGAAGCTTTAGGTTTCCTGAGAATAAGATATTAAGCTTTAGGGCTGCTGAGAATAAGATATTAAGCTTTAGGGCTGCTGATATTAAGCTTTAGGGCTGCTGAGGTCAGTAACCTCTGCTCTTTATATCTCCTGGGATGAACTCTGAATGGACTGGCAAGGGTATCTGGTTTCAAGATATTCATTTTATAAGCACATTGTCAGTGACCAGAGAGAGAGATGTATTTTTATGGAGATATATATATATTTTTTTATGTATTACCTATTTACATTTGGATTAATTCGTTTTGCTATACATTGCACTTTTCAGTTACATTGAAAACACCTCATATTGTTACACTGTTCTACTTTTTCGAGGAAGAAAATACTTGAAGTACAGTATACTGTACTACCAATTGTCTGAAGTTTTATTTGCACTACAAAGTTAATTTGTTATTTGTAGTATAGTTGTAGCTAAGGGGCTACACAACCCTGACTGTATTGAGATATGTTAGATTAAACCACCGCTAAAGAATATGTTAATGGCCAGACAGTATAAGTACACAAAATGGCGGACACTCTATTATAATCGTAGCGTGACAAACCTATGTCGTAGCTCGTGAACGCCTTGCTGATGCTGTACCGCTTCTCAGGCTGGTCGATCGCTGCAATGGTGAACGAGACGTTCTCACCTTTGATTGTCTTTAAGTCTCGACGAATGGTACGGAGGGTCATGGTCTCCTCTGGGCCCCGCAGGTCCAACTGGGTCACGGCGGAGGCGAGGAGGAGTGTCTTCTCCGACCCGTCATCGAGGACGGCGTAGGTGTCGAGTACCTTGTCCCCGTGACTGATGAGTACTGGTACTACCTTGAGGAGTATTCTAGAGCTCCCACTCTTCGCGGGGTCGTTGTAGAGTACTTCTGTTCTCGAGTTGCTTTGTGGAGCTGCGTTTCGCTTGTTGCTCTCGTGCAGTGCTTCGAAGTGAGCGCCGTCACACTTGTTAGCCTTAATCCACTGATTTACTTCGGCGGTGGTCAGTTTCTTGAATGCGTCGCACTGTGACAGCCAGTGTTCGTTGTCGCAGTATTGACATGCGATCTTCCATTTTCCCTTGGCGGGGGGGTTGTGACTCTTCTGTCGTGACGCCGACTCGGCCTGGTGCATCACTGTGATGGGCCTGCTTTGGTCCTCCTCGGTCCCTCTTTAATGTTCGAGCCACCCCATGCGAAGGTGTCAATTCTTAGGCTGCTAACCTCCCTGGCTAGGAAGTCAGCAAGATCCTGCAGTGACTGTTCTGGGCCATTCGGGTCACGGTAGTTTCGTTTGCCGCCGAAAGCGTTCTTGGCGGAATGGGGGGAGCTTCTCCAATATGTGCTCCACGTTGGAGTTGCCGTACAACTCGTACATCCCCCGCTCTCGTTGGGACCTGAGCATCCCTACTAGGGACTGTACCTTGACGGATAGGTCGTCCAGGGCTCGGTTGTCTCTAGCCGGGGGAAGACTTTGATCTCACGTATCTCCTGAATGACATAGTCCCATGTGCGTCCGTAACGTGCATCGAGGGCCGCCAGGCGTCAGAGTAGGGAGTCCGTGAATTGGAGTATGCCAGCGCAATGTTGTGAGCTCTAGTTACCTTGAGATGCTTAAGGAGAATGGCGTACTTGTATGACTTGTCTTGTACTCCTGACATGATTGTCTCTAGGCACATATGCAGCTCGGTATACTGCGCTCGGTCTTCTCTTGTGAAGTCTGGGAATGTGGGTGTCCCAATGTAGGGTGCCATGGATGGCTGTGACACTGACGCACGTTGGGGGAGAGGCATCCGCAGCGAGTCTCCCTGTACGTTGGGTCGTTGGTTCGTGCTGGGCGGGAACCAGGGGCTGGGTTCCCAGGCGCTATTCCTCTGTGCCGTCTGGTGCTCGAACTCCCCACTGGGACGTGTTGGGGGTTCATAACGCAGCGTGTCGGGATTGAGACCGGGGCTGCGCTGAGCCTCCTGGTCTGAGATGGAGTAGTGCGGGTGGGCTTTCTGTCCTCCCTCGTCCTCCGTCAGGCTTTGTAGTCTCTCGGCTAGCTTCTCTGCAACGTAAGCAGGTTCTTCCCGTAGGCGGGGTCCCGTGTAGCTTTGTCGGGGAGGGGAGGGTGCCCTCGACCCTTGTCGTGATGATCTCCGGGAGCTCCGGGTGGAAGAGTGGGGTGTCACCTTCTGGAGCGCTTGCTCCATCATTTGTGATTGTAGGCGGTCTCGTTCTGCCTCGCGCTGTGCATTGGCGCGGTCTCGTTCTGCCTCGCGCTGCGCATTGATGCGGTCTCGCTCCATGTTTTCTTCAGCCTGGAGGCGCCTCTCTTCCAGTTTGAGATGTTCGCGCTCACTCTCTCGTTGCGCCGTGGCGTCAGCCTGGAGGCGCCTCTCTTCCAGTCTGAGATGGTCGTGCTCACTCTCTCGTTGCGCTGTGGCGTCAGCCTGGAGGCGCCTCTCTTCCAGTCTGAGATGGTCGCGCTCACTCTCTCGTTGCGCCTGGAGGCGGTCACGCTCACCCTGGAGGCGATCCCTTTCCGCCGAAGCGGTTATTGTGGCGATCAGGACTTGCGCTAGCCTCTGGTTGGCCTCGCTTGGGGATGACGCTGATGATGGTGATTTGGAGTTGGCAGAGCTTGGCGGTGACCTGGTCTCCTCAAGCGCTCCGAGGTCCATCTTGGAGGCGCTGTACTTTCTCTTCTCCCGCGCTCCGAGGTCCACCTCAGGGGCGCGGTACTCTCTGGGTATAGTCAAGTCATGCCCCGCTTGTCCCCCCCTGTAAGCTAAGTCAGTTTTACTTAAACTAGCTTGGGTCTCTACATCTGGGGTTGACAGGTCGATAAGGTTGGGCATGCTTGAGCTACCAATGTTATCTGTAACTGAGGGGTACAATTCCCTGACTGTATTACTAGATATGATACTTACTACCACTACCTTTGTACTTAATATTCGGCCACCCAGTACACGGCATAAATATATTATCATGAACACTCTCACGTAGATGAACGGATCCAACACAAATGTACGAATTAGAAACAGGTCTTTATTTCCTACACAGCGATGGTGTGTAGAATAAGCACTTAATCACTTAATTACATTTATGAATTGAAATAGTATGCACTTTTATGGCAAGGAGTATTCGTCGGTATATCAATAGATATACTAATTACTAATTACTAATGCCAAAGCTTCTTTCTTTCACCATAGGATCGAGGCCTCTGCCAAGAATCTTCGCAAACTGCATGCTACCATGTCCTCCCTCCTCACTCCCCCCCCACCCCCCCCCTCCCTCATCTTTCTCTGCCGAAGACTTTGCGATCTTCTTTGAGGAAAAAGTGGAGAACATCCGCAGCTCCTTCTCCCAACCCCCACCCATTCCAAATGCTGAATCGAGAACCTCATCCTTCACTCTGTCATCTTTCTCTCCCATTACAGAAGCCGAGACCCTGACACTGGTAACGTCGAACCGTCCGACTACATGCCAGCTGGACCGGCTACCTTCCCCACTCCTCCAGTCCATAGCACCAGACATCCTCCCATTCCTAACTGCAACCATCAACTCCTCACTCAACTCGGGGGTGGTCCCCACCTCCCTAAAACAAGCCAGAGTCACGCCCCTCATAAAAAAACCATCCCTGAACCCTACCGTCATAGGCAACTACCGTCCTGTCTCTCTTCTCTCCTTCCTTTCTAAAACACTTGAACGTGCTGTATCCAACCAACTTACTGCTTATCTCTTACAGAATGACCTCCTAGACCCTAATCAGTCAGGCTTCAGGACTGGTCACTCCACAGAGACAGCCCTCATTGCGGTCACAGAGGCACTTCACTTAGCAAAAGCGAAAGGCCTCTCCTCTGTCCTGATTCTCCTAGATCTATCTGCAGCCTTCGACACAGTCAACCACCAGATCCTCCTCGCGGCCCTCGCAGGAATGGGAGTGGCTGGCTCTGCGCTGACATGGTTGTCATCATACCTCAATGACCGCTCCTACCAAGTGTCATGGAGAGGGACCCTGTCGGCCACCCGCCCCCTGCGGACGGGTGTCCCCCAGGGCTCGGTTTTAGGACCCCTTCTCTTCTCCCTCTACACTAAATCACTGGGTAACATTATCACGTCTCATGGCTTCTCCTACCACTGTTATGCCGACGATACTCAACTCTTCCTCTCCTTCCCTCCCTCAGATATCCACGTCTCTGAGCGGATCTCGGCCTGTCTGTCCGACATCTCCGCCTGGATGACGACCAACCACCTCAAACTGAACCTAAGCAAAACAGAATTGCTCCACCTGCCGGCCAAATCCTCCCCCCTGACCGACCTTTCCATCACAGTCGAGAATGCAGCTGTGACCGCGTCCCCGACCGCCAAGAACCTTGGTGTTGTCCTCGACGACCAGTTGAACTTCTCTGCTCACATCGCAGCGACAACCAGAACCTGCCGATTCCTCCTGAGCAACGTCAGAAGGATACGCCCCTTCCTGACAAAAGAAGCCACCCAACTCCTCGTCCAATCAACAGTCATCTCCCGCCTCGACTACTGCAACGCACTGCTCGCTGGCCTCCCGGCCACTGCCACTAAGCCTCTTCAACTCATTCAGAACGCAGCGGCCCGCCTGATCTCAAACCTACCGAAGTCGGCCCATGTCACCCCACTTCTTAGGGACCTGCACTGGCTCCCCATTGCTGCACGAATCCGCTTCAAGGCCCTTGACCTAGCATACCGTGCGGCAAAGGGAACTGCTCCCGCCTACCTCCGGTCAATGGTCTCTAACTACACACCCTCAAGACCCCTACGCTCTGCATCTTCTGGCCGCCTCAGACCTACTCCTATCCAAGCTCCGGGAGGGTCATCAAAGAGAAGTCGCCTATTCTCAGTCCTTGCCCCACAATGGTGGAATGAACTACCCACCCCAGTTAGGACAGCCGAAACACGTCCAATCTTTCGCCGTCGACTAAAGACTCACTTCTTCAACCATTATCTGAATTAAAAAAAAAAAAAAAAAAAAAAATATCTAACCCTAACTAACCATACTGTCATGCACTTGTCCTAATAAACTAACCTACACTGTAGCACTCAACACTTTGATGAACATTGTTACTCAGCTGATAGAGTTGTGCTCTTCCTGATGGCTTGTCGTACAGAACTTGTAAGTCGCTTTGGATAAAAGCGTCAGCTAAATGACTAAATGTAAATGTAAATGTAAATGTAAATGTATAATGTCCAATCTCTGAAGGCGCAGGTGGTAAATATACGACCTGGAATAGTTAAGGAATAACAGCAATGATACTTTAATGATTATAGGCTGGATACACTAGAGGGGGTTAATCCGGTCGCTTGTAAGCCGACAGGAGTAGGAGGGGGGGGGGGGGTAGAATCCAGCTGCCTCGTCCGGCCAAGGGTATCCCAGGTGAACCCACTGTAGTGCCGTTCAATGCGCCGGCGATCCTTGGACCACAGATGAAAGCAGGTGGACTCTTTGTGGGCCGGCTCTCTCCGGTCCACGGGGGAGAGATGTGGAGAGACCTCGTCTTGCAGAGCGTCTCCTCACCTTGCGTCCTCTCCAGGGGGGGGGGTTCCAACACACGGTAGTGTCGGGGGTCTTTATCCATAGAATAATCAAAGTATCCAAAGCATAATCCGTGCCTGGGAAGGCGGGCTGTCGTCGGTAGAATAATCCGGTATACAGGTCCACTCGCTCGTCGGCTCTGGGGCTCCTCGGGTGCAGCTTCACATAGGGTCAACCACCCTGGGTAAGCAGCCAGTTCTCTGCCCGAAACGATGGGGTACTGACTACGGTAGTATTCTCACCGCACGAAGCACTATATATTAACAGACTATTATTAGCTTAATAGACTACGTCCAACTCGACGATATAGTGCCAAATATGACTATTCAAATATTAATATACACGATGTCTCAATACCGATGGTAGGCCGAACTTGGCCTTACTCCCACACGTGGCATCGCGGGGAGGCTTTCCGTCTGTGACTCTATTGGAGGGTAAGAAACTGGACTGAAAAGAAAGTCCTACTTTAGTAGCGCAGTATATATACGCACTATGAACAAATAGTCCCATTAGTGGTGCGGTAGCCAAATTCCTACGCGGAACTAGGACTTGTTCGTACATGTCGAGCGGTACGTTTGAACTGGGTCTGAGGGGTATGGCAGCCTGGCACCAAGGTCTCGACCAATAGTAGAATGGAGACTATTATGGGATGTTCAGTAGGCTAGAATGGATATTCAATGCATATTGTACAAGGAATATACAAGGGATATCAGGGAATATTAGAGAATATACAAATACAATTAAATATATATATATAAATAAATATATATATTCGGTTTAATCTGGCCCTTCACAACAGCCACCCCCTGAATAGGTCCCAGACCTAATCAGTTAAACGGAGACAGATTAATCGCGTTGTCTATTTACACATAAGGGTTTGCTGTAGGGGTCAGTCAACTTCACAAAGTCATAGGGTTGTAGGGTCATGGTCATCATCGATTGTGTCTGGGAGTCGAGGCAGTTCTATGAGCCTTGCCACGGGACGGGTGTAAGTGCGACCCTGGACGAGCACTTCAGCTGCTCGGACCTTGCCGTCGGCACCGGTGATCACTTTGCTTACGCGGCCGGCCGGCCACATAGCTCTGGGCAGTGATTGATCAATAATCATGACGACTGTTCCTTCTGTCAAATTGTCTCTCTCCTTTACCCACTTCTGGCGGGTCTGTAGAGACGGTAGGTAGTGCAGTAGGAAACTGCTCCTGGCGCGATGTACATCCTCATCGTATTTCTTTATAATCAGCTCTGTGACCTTGTGTCGGCTGTTCAATACGATCGGGTATTTAATGTCATCCGGTAGATTGGGGGCTCTGCGTAGGCGACCACCCACTCTGATGAGGGTGTGAGCGTCGCTCTCGGGGGCCAGGTGAATTAATCTGCTGTCGGATGGGACGGGCTTTCCTCCCTGTAGACAGGCCAATTCATCGGGGAACGAGTCTCTCTGGGCTCGCTGCAGTAGAAGCAATTCTGCTTCCTCGTAGTTAGCTGCTGACATATCAGCGGGGGACTTGCACTCCGGGTGGTACCGCAGGAATGTTCTTTGTTGTGCACTCTCTATGGACGTGCAATCGTTTATGTTAGGGTCGGTGGAGGCTACGGTGCTCAATCCACAGAACACAGACTTCTTAATTTCCACCTCCTCTGGACTTGGTTCCCTCGGGATAGGCATGGGCCACTGTCCTTCCGGGAGTCTTAGGAATGCGGGGCCGTCACTGTAGACATTGCGACGGGTGAGGTCATCCAGGGGCATCCCCCGGGTGATGACGTCAGCTGGGTTCTGTTTTGTATCAACGTAGCGCCACTCTGTTTCTCCGGTTAACTCTTCGGTTAAGTCTTGAATCTCGGTGACTCTGACTCCCACGAAGACTTTGTACTTGCATGAGTCCGATTTGATCCAGGCGAGTACCGTCGTGGAATCTGACCACAGGATTGTTCTAGACACCGGTATGGTGAGCTCACGTTGGATGAGCGTGGCTAGGTGCGCTCCGGCTAGGGCTGCGCAGAGCTCTAGACGTGGGATAGATTGTTGCTTGCGTGGGGCTATTCTCGAGCGGGCGAGGACAAATGCTGTGTAGATCTCTCCCCCTTGGTCTTGGGCCCGCAAGTAGGCTACTGATCCGTATGCGACCTCTGAGGCGTCACTGAAGACGTGTAAGTCCATTTTACATGTCTCTGGCCTCACCGTGGGTGGGAAGTAGCTTCGGCGCATATTAACGCCTGGGAGTGAGTGGAGCTCCATCTCCCACTCTCTCCAGGTGGATGCAAGGTGTGCGGGAATGGGGACGTCCCAGCCCTGGTCCTTGTCCCACAATGCTCGTACAATCATTTTTGCCCTGGTGGTGTACGGTAGAATACATCCTAGCGGGTCATATTGTCGGGCGAGTGTTGTGTACACACTCCGTCTGGTGGTCGGCGCCGCCGCCGGCCTTCCCTGCTCCGTAGTCAGGGGCTTGTGTCTGTAGTGAAGCGAATCTGTTTTGAATCGCCACACCAATCCCAGGGTCATCTCCTGGGCTTCTCCCGGGATTGTAGCCATCCAGGTCTCGCTGCTGGCTGCCTTGTCCTCGGAGGAGAGGCTGCGCAGTACTTGCGGATCGCTGCTGGCCCACTGCCTGAGATCAAAGCCGCCTTTGATCAATGAGGCGCGGAGTTTAATCAGGAGAGCCTCGGCTTCTTCCTGGGTTGAAAGGCTTTGTAGACAGTTGTCTACGTAGAAGCTGTTCTTTACGCTGTGTCGGACCTCTTCGTCCGCTGCTGGGTCCTCTGCTACATGTTTCTGTAGTGCAAATGTCGCACAGCAGGGGCTGCACGTCGTTCCGAAGGGGAGGACTTCCCATTGGTAGATGGCTGGGTGCTCATCTCCTGGCTTCTCTCTCCATAGGAACCGTAACAGGGGCTTGTCCGCCTCTACTAATCTCACCTGCAGGAACATTCCTTTAATGTCCCCGCTGATGGCCACCTTTTCCTGGCGGAAGCGGAGTAGAACGCCGAGTAGGGAGGGGCCGAGTGTGGGACTGGGCAGTAACTCTTTATTCAGATTTTGGGATCCGATCTGGTAGCTGCAGTTAAATACTATGCGGTCTTTACCGTTGTGATGGACCTTGTGGTGGGGCACGTACCACGATTCAGTGGTCTGGTCAGCCTCTTTAATGTCCATCTTTGTGACGTGTCCCGCTGTGATGAGCTTCTCAATCTCAGCGCGGTATACACTCTCTTGGGCGGGGTTCTTGGCTAAGCGCCGCTCCGTGTTCAGCAGGTACCGTTCTATGGCGTCTGTCTTGGCGTGGAAAGTAGGCATTCCTTCTCGCCGCAGGAGTGGCGTGGCGTATCTCAACACGCCGTTGACCGGGACTCTCTTGGTCCCTGTCTCGAGGAGGTGAATGGCGTAAATGTCATCTTTAGAGCGAATGTCTTTCTTTCCATTCTTAAAGGGCATTTGTTCCAAGCTCCATAGCCGCTCTACGTGTTGCAGGAGTGCGGTTTCTCCCTCTGTGACTCGGGAGTGGAGACATCTAGTGGCTGTACTTCGGTTGAGAGATTTGGCGAGCGGGCCTTGGAGAGTCCATCCCAAACGGGTCTCGACTGCTGCAGGACAGCCTCGGGGTCCGGTATGAACCCGGTCTATCGGGACAATGAGGTCTGCATGGTCGGAGCCTATCAACAGGGTCGGCATAGCATTGTCTATGAGCGGGATCGGTAACTTGCGCAGATGTGCATATTTCTCCATCAGCTTGGCGACGGGGTATGTGTACCGCGACAGTCCTATTTCTTGGCTGGTGAAAGCGTCTGCAATCTGGTACCGTCGCTCAGGCTGGCCGCTTGCTGCGATAGAGAATGAGACATTCTCGCCCTTTATCGTCTTCAAATCTCGTCTTATTGTCCGAATTGTCATTTGGGTTTCGCTTCCCCACAGCCCTAGCTGGGCCGCAGCGGAGGCGAGCAGCAGGGTCTTCTCTGACCCGTCATCGAGGACGGCGTAAGTGTCCAGGACTTTATTCTGGTAGCTTAGTGTCACACGCACTACTTTTAGGAGTACTCGGGCTCCACTGCTGCTGGCGGGATCGATGTACATGACGCTCGCTTTGCGGCTGGATGGTGCAGGTGAAGGGCGCCGTCTGTTACTGTCGTGAAGTATGTCCAGATGGGCTCCATCGCACTTGGTGCACCTTTTCTTTAAGCGGCATTCGGCTGCCATGTGTGAGCGCGCACAGCGAAAACAGCGCTTGTTGGACTTTATCCATTGACCTGCTTCCTCCGCGTTCAGCTTGGGGAAGGAGTCACATTGCGCTAGCCAGTGTTCTTTCTCACAGTAGGGGCACACTATCTTCCACTTCTCCGTTCTGGAGGGGGTACTGTGGCTCCTGCTGCTCGGTACTGACTCCGATTGGTGCATCACAGTCACCGATCTTCTTCCATCATTTAGTCGTCTGGTTCCTTCTCTGGAGCCAGGGGTGCTCCGTCCGAATGTATCTAGCCGTAGGCTGCTGACTTCTCTCGCCAGGAAGTCTGCTAGATCGAGGAGGTTCGGTTCGGGGCCATTCGGGTCTCTGTGGTCCCTCTGCCGCCTAAAGCGCTCCTGACGAGCGGGCGGCAGCTTCTCCAGGATCCTTTCCACATTTGAGTTGGCGTAAAGTTCATACTTCCCCTTCTCTCTTTGCGCTCCCAACATCCCTACCAGGGACTGCACTCTGATGGACAGGTCGTCCAGTGCTCGATTGTCTATTGCTGGGGGTAAGCGGTCGATGTGTCGGATCTCCTGGATCACGTAATCCCATATGCGCCCATACCTCTGGTCCAATGCTACCAGCGCTGCTGTGTATGGGGTGGTGGAAGTCGCGTAGGCGAGCGCTATATTATGTGCGCGGGGCACCTTTAAGTGCTGCAGTAGGATGGCGTATTTGTGGCGTTCATCCAATACATCCACCAACATGGTCTCCAGACACATGCGGAGTTCTGTATACTGGGCCCGGTTCTCTTGGGTGAAGTCGGGTACCATAGGCGTGCCAATGTATGACGCTGACTGTGGATACATCGGCGAGCGTTGGGGGAGAGGCCTCCTAGGCGAGTCTCCTCCCGCTCCTTGGTATGGGCTGGTACCGGCAGTGTACCATGGCCCGCTTGTCCAGGTGCTGTTCCTCGGTGCGGGTCGTGCGTCGTGCTCACCCGTGTATAGAGTCGGGGGTCTGTAGCGCAGCTCCGCGGGAGTATAGCCTGGGCTGTACCGGACCTCCTGGTCCGGTAGAGTACTGTGCTGTCTTCGGGCGCGGTTCTCCTCCTCTTCCTCTTCGTCTTCAGTTAGGTCATCCAGTGCTTGTAGTCTCTGGTTTAGCCTCTCCACAGGATATGCTGCTCCTTCCCGGTTGCTAGGTCTCGCTTGGACCGGTGGGGGGAGGTGGTCTGTGGGGGGTATAGACCTCGTCTGTTGGTCAAGTTCAGGGTTGTTTACTCGGCTAGGGGATGCCGCCCTGGAGGTGTGTCTAGACGAGTTCCTGGAGCCTCTGGCGGAGGGAGAGGGTGTTGTCCGTCTGATCAGCTGTTCTATTAGTTGCGCTTGCTGTCTGTCGCGCTCTGCGTCCCGTAGAGCACCAGCAGCTGCTCGCTGGCTGTCTGCTCGGTCTCGGGCCACATTCTCTTCCATCTGAATGCGTCTTATTTCCAGGCGTATGTGCTCTTCTTCGCTCCGTTGCTGTAGCTGCAATCGATCGCGTTCACCCTGGAGTCTATCGCGTTCAGTAGAGGCTTTCAGGCTGACGAGGAATGCCTGCTGTAGGGTCCTCTCTGCCTCGCTGGGAGAAGGCGGTTGTATAGGGGAGCCTTCCCTCGGGGTACTCCTTGCGGAGCCTTGGAGCTCTATCTCCACGGTGCTCTCCTCGTCTTCTTCCGTGCCGAGTTCTCTCTCGGTAGCGTTGTATTCCTCCCGGGACTCATCGGGGACTACTTCTTCAGTACTGGCGGGGTGTGAAGTCATGTCTGGTTCCCACTGGTCCCCACCGTGAACTTGGTCAGTTACATTAGAGCCCGTAGGGGCCTCTATGGTCGGGGTAGTCTGGGCATTGGGGTTAGACATACTTTTACTTTCTAGTTTTACCGCGTTTACTGTTAGTAGAAGACTAGGTTGTTGACTGACAGCGTAAGCCTCTAAGTACTGAGGGAGCCGTCGTTCGCGCTGCGGGCGTTGGTTAGGAGGATCGTTTCGTGGAGTGTTCATCATAGGCCATTTCAATATTAATAACACTATATTAATATTACACTAATTACCCTCCGGCTCGAAGGACCAATTGTAACTGAGGGGTACAATTCCCTGACTGTATTACTAGATATGATACTTACTACCACTACCTTTGTACTTAATATTCGGCCACCCAGTACGCGGCATAAATATATTATCATGAACACTCTCACGTAGATGAAACGGATCCAACACAAATGTACGAATTAGAAACAGGTCTTTATTTCCTACACAGCGATGGTGTGTAGAATAAGCACTTAATCACTTAATTACATTTATGAATTGAAATAGTATGCACTTTTATGGCAAGGAGTATTCGTCGGTATATCAATAGATAATGTCCAATCTCTGAAGGCGCAGGTGGTAAATATACGACCTGGAATAGTTAAGGAATAACAGCAATGATACTTTAATGATTATAGGCTGGATACACTAGAGGGGGTTAATCCGGTCGCTTGTAAGCCGACAGGAGTAGGAGGGGGGGGGGGGGGTAGAATCCAGCTGCCTCGTCCGGCCAAGGGTATCCCAGGTGAACCCACTGTAGTGCCGTTCAATGCGCCTGCGATCCTTGGACCACAGATGAAAGCAGGTGGACTCTTTGTGGGCCGGCTCTCTCCGGTCCACGGGGGAGAGATGTGGAGAGACCTCATCTTGCAGAGCGTCTCCTCACCTTGCGTCCTCTCCAGGGGGGGGGGTTCCAACACACGGTAGTGTCGGGGGTCTTTATCCATAGAATAATCAAAGTATCCAAAGCATAATCCGTGCCTGGGAAGGCGGGCTGTCGTCGGTAGAATAATCCGGTATACAGGTCCACTCGCTCGTCGGCTCTGGGGCTCCTCGGGTGCAGCTTCACATAGGGTCAACCACCCTGGGTAAGCAGCCAGTTCTCTGCCCGAAACGATGGGGTACTGACTACGGTAGTATTCTCACCGCACGAAGCACTATATATTAACAGACTATTATTAGCTTAATAGACTACGTCCAACTCGACGATATAGTGCCAAATATGACTATTCAAATATTAATATACACGATGTCTCAATACCGATGGTAGGCCGAACTTGGCCTTACTCCCACACGTGGCATCGCGGGGAGGCTTTACGTCTGTGACTCTATTGGAGGGTAAGAAACTGGACTGAAAAGAAAGTCCTACTTTAGTAGCGCAGTATATATACGCACTATGAACAAATAGTCCCATTAGTGGTGCGGTAGCCAAATTCCTACGCGGAACTAGGACTTGTTCGTACATGTCGAGCGGTACGTTTGAACTGGGTCTGAGGGGTATGGCAGCCTGGCACCAAGGTCTCGACCAATAGTAGAATGGAGACTATTATGGGATGTTCAGTAGGCTAGAATGGATATTCAATGCATATTGTACAAGGAATATACAAGGGATATCAGGGAATATTAGAGAATATACAAATACAATTAAATATATATATATAAATAAATATATATATTCGGTTTAATCTGGCCCTTCACAACATTATCCTTGCTTAGCGTCCTCGTGGATAAGCTATGAAGTAAATCTACAGCGTAGTCCTCCAGGTGGGGAGGGGGCTGGCGCTGGCGCCTAGGGCGCTCTAATGGGGGAGAGCTGATTGGAGAGTGTCCGCCGCTGGCCATATTATCACTAATATTATTATTATTATTATTACTGATACCCTCCGGCTCGAAGGACCAATTGTAGCTAAGGGGCTACACAACCCTGACTGTATTGAGATATGTTAGATTAAACCACCGCTAATGAATATGTTAATGGCCAGACAGTACACAAAATGGCGGACACTCTATTAACGGCGCGGGGACAGTGATACAAATTAAACAAGCATTTTAATAGTCATAGCAACATACATATTATATATCACGGTTCTCTTTTAATAATAGAATGTCAGTGCAACAAAGTCAGAGGTAACTATAGTTCCTATACTACGGGTACCCGACCGGTGGAGCTCTGAATGGAGTGAGACGGAACGAGGCGGCACAGGGAAAAGCAAGATGGTTGCTGGAGACGGTGGTTCTCTCTAGAGCTCCGGCTCCAGAGAAACTGCAGACTGGTGGGATAATCCTGTCGTCGCTGGGTAAAGGGGTCTCGTACGGACCGGGTCCTTGTATTCCTAGCGCCCGATGGCAGTATTAATAGCTATTAGTCCAAGAAGCCCGTTGGCATGGATGATAGCTAGTTAGCTCCGTTTGTACTTAAAGCTAACCCGCATGAGGTCTCCAATGAGTAGTTATGTGCAGAACGTCGCTGGGTTCAACTATAAGTCTCTCCACGTTACTCCGCTTACACAAGTCACTATACTGTGCCAATAATGGCTCGACAATATTATAGTTGTATCTAATTAGCCGTACGGCTCTCTATAACGATACGTTGCTCTCGGTCTGTGTACAACTGCACCAGACGTCTTTTCTCTCACTCTGCTAGTTTTCCTGTTAATGCTGCTGCTGAGCGTCTTCCTCACAACACACTCTCTCTTAGTTCCCTGTGGACTCAACCTGTTCACCTGTACAGATCAATGCGCTCTCTCCCTTGTCCGGGCATGCCTGAACATGTTCTGAAACCTGTCTAGAGGGGCGCGCGCACTGGCGCCTACGGCGTGAAGCATGGGACATATATAAATAAGCGAATGATGAATACTGTTAGGCAAACAGATGACGTGAAATATATATCTTATATATATAAACAATATATAAGTTATACAAAATAATAAACGCAGACTTTCAGTGTTAATCTGGACCTTCAGAACAATAGTGCTTAAAAAGCATAATTTAATTTAGATGTATTGGCTGGCTGCAGCCTCTTGAAGTGAGATTGTCAACAATGGCCAGAGAAAAATTTATTTTATGGAGATGTTCAGTTGCTATCGCTATCAGCTCTATCTTTAATCTTTCAAAATGTTCAGTTGCTATTGCATACACTCATCTGTGTTTCACTACACACTTGAGTGCATGCTTACCAACTGTTAGTCTGCAACACTACTATCACTGACATCTAAGAAGGGAGATCCCCCTTGAATGGCCCTTCTAAGGTTTCTCTCCTCCACACTGCCTGTGGAGCATTTTTCCCTATTGTTAGATTTTAGTGAGTTTTTCCTTACCTTCGCGTGGGGTATGTCTGGGAGTGCTTGCATTCTTTCATTTATTTGCATTTATTTTAAATGTGTTGGACCTTATGGTGTTCTTGTTCTGTTCTTGACTTATTGTTATGTTTTCTTCTTGACTTGTTTAAAGGAGACTTGTACGGCCCATGGGGACATTAACGTGTGCTGTCGGGCCTTATAAATAAATTTGATTTGATTTATGTATTACCTGTTTATATTTGGTTTCCTGATAAAAGGATAAGAAGCTTTAGGTTTCCTGAGAAAAGGATAAGAAGCTTTAGGTTTCCTGAGAATGAGATATGAAGCTTTAGGGCTTATGAGAATAAGATATGAAGCTTTAGGTTTCCTGAGAATAAGATATTAAGCTTTAGGGCTGCTGATATTAAGCTTTAGGGCTGCTGAGGTCAAAAACCTCTGCTCTTTATATCTCCTGGGATGAACTCTGAATGGACTGGCAAGGGTATCTGGTTTCAAGATATTCATTTTATAAGCACATTGTCAGTGACCAGAGAAAGAGATGTATTTTTATGGAGATATATATATATTCTTTTTTATGTATTACCTATTTACATTTGGATTCATTCGTTTTGCTATACATTGCACTTTTCAGTTACTTTGAAAACACCTCATATTGTTACACTTTTCTACTTTTTCGAGGAAGAAAATACTTGAAGTACAGTATACTGTACTACCAATTGTCTGAAGTTTTATTTGCACTACAAAGTTAATTTGTTATTTGTGGTATAGTGCTTAAAAAGCATAATTTAATTTAGATGTATTGGCTGGCTGCAGCCTCTTGAAGTGAGGTTGTCAACAATGGCCAGAGAAAGAGATTTATTTTTATGGAGATGTATTACCTGTTTATATTTGGTGTCCTGATAAAAGGATAAGAAGCTTTAGGTTTCCTGAGAAAAGGATAAGAAGCTTCAGGTTTAATGAGAATGAGATATGAAGCTTTAGGGCTTATGAGAATAAGATATGAAGCTTTAGGTTTCCTGAGAATAAGATATTAAGCTTTAGGGCTGCTGATAATAAGATATTAAGCTTTAGGGCTGCTGAGGTTAGTAACCTCTGCTCTTTATATCTCCTGGGATGAACTCTGAATGGACTGATTGATTGATTGATTGAAAACTTTATTAACAGATTGCAGAATGGGTACAATACAGTACAGCTCAATACACACAATTGTTAAGGGGATGCAGACCAGAGAAAGACTTTCGTCTTGTTTACATCAGGGTCCCCCATTTTCAATTCATCAGGACATATATGACATACATGACATACAGATAGTCAGTACTGCTACATCTATACATTTATGACATACCAGATTTGCAAATACAGTACTGTTTGTGATACAGAAGGAGTCAAGAAAAGGGAGTATATACATTTGACGTAGAAACTGTACATTGGAGGAGGTTGGGTGGGGGGGGGGGGGGGGGTTGGGTACATTGGGATATTGACAACCATTACTGGGTAATTTACATTGGAGGTGGTTGGGGGGGGGGGGGCACACTGTATAAACAAGCAAAACTGTACATTGAGGGGGGGGGGGGGGAGACACTGTACAAACAAACAAAATTGTACATTGGACTATTGACAAAACCATACTAGGTAAATGACTGTACATTGGAGGGGGTTGGGTTAGAATATTTACAGGGGCCAGTGTTGAATTGCAGTCTCCCGTAGGTGTCCCTTGAGAGAGGTTTTGAAAGTGGGTAGTGATCCACATTCCTTTACAGCTTTGGGTAGGGCGTTCCACATTGATGTGGCATAATTGCGAAACATGTTTAGTCCCTTATTTGAGCCGAATCTGGGTTTAACATGATTTGTGGAGCTCCCTCTGGTGTTGTGATCGTGGTATTCACTGACCTTTGGGAAGTATTTTGACATGTACATGGGTACCTTGGTCGTGTAGTGTATCTTGTAGACCAGGCACACTGGCAAGGGTATCTGGTTTCAAGATATTCATTTTATAAGCACATTGTCAGTGACCAGAGAAAGAGATGTATTTTTATGGAGATGTATTACCTGTTTATATTTGGTTTCCTGATAAAAGGATAAGAAGCTTTAGGTTTCCTGAGAAAAGGATAAGAAGCTTTAGGTTTCCTGAGAATGAGATATGAAGCTTTAGGGCTTATGAGAATAAGATATGAAGCTTTAGGTTTCCTGAGAATAAGATATTAAGCTTTAGGGCTGCTGATATTAAAGGGGAACTATCTTATAAATGGCCTTTTTGAGTGTTTAGCATTGTTTCCTAGCTATGTGAACTTATATTAATATGATCTATGTCTCAAAATTCTCATATTGGCGCATTCTTCCAATTCTCCTCTCACAATATTCACCCTCACTGAACTGAGTCGTTTGAAAATGTGCCTATATGTGATGTCATATAGTCACCGCTGCATGTTAATGTTGAGATAGACGACGACGCTCCGCAGTGGTTTAGGTGGCACCTGCAGCACAGACTCAAAACAGCTCGAAATCTTGAGGTAGAAAAATGCTGTTTTTGAGGACTTGATTAGAAATACAAAACAATGAATAAAAAAAATATATATATTACAGAGGTGTTCCATAGACTCACAGGAATTGTGTAAAAGTGCCCAAATAGTGAAAGAAATAGTAAAATAGTTCCCCTTTAAGGGCATTCATTGAGCTATCAGTCGTAACCAGTGTTGGGCAAGTTACGTTAAAAAAGTTACTAGTTACAGTTACTAGTTACTTCTTCCAAAAAGTAACTAAATTACTTACTCAGTTACAAATTATAAAAATAACTAGTTACTTCAGAAAGTAACTATTAAGTTACTTTCAAGTAAAATGTTGCTCAAATGTGACCCGACCTCCACCCCTCTTTAACGGAACATAAAATACATGTGCATGTTCAATTATTTATGATAAATCTGAATATTATAATGAAATGGGCACTTAATACAATACATTATTAACATAAACAATGAACACAAATCTAAACCATTTTAATGTTGCTGTGGGACAAAGTGAGACTAGCCTCCAATCAAATGCCATGTATGTATATTATTATAATTACTATGTTTATATAGTGAATCGATACAAATGAAATACCACAATAGATGTTTTGGAATTTTGATATTTATTGAACAGGCCACAACTGGGACAAATTTGATTATGCTTTTTAAGCACTATACCACAAATAAATAACAAATTAACTCTGTAGTGCAAATAAAACTTCAGACAATTGGTAGATACAGTATACTGTACTTCCAAGTATTTTCTTCCTCGAAAAAGTAGAAAAGTGTAACAATATGAGGTGCTTTCAATGTAACTGGAAATTGCAATGTATAGCAAAACGAAGGAATCCAAATGTAAACAGGTAATACATAAAAAAAAAATACATCTCCATAAAAATACATCTCTTTCTCTGGTCACTGACAATGTGCTTATAAAATGAATATCTTGAAACCAGATACCCTTGCCAGTCCATTCAGAGTTCATCCCAGGAGATATAAAGAGCAGAGGTTACTGACCTCAGCAGCCCTAAAGCTTAATATCTTATTATCAGCAGCCCTAAAGCTTAATATCTTATTCTCAGGAAACCTAAAGCTTCATATCTTATTCTCATAAGCCCTAAAGCTTCATATCTCATTCTCAATAAACCTGAAGCTTCTTATCCTTTTCTCAGGAAACCTAAAGCTTCTTATCCTTTTATCAGGAAACCAAATATAAACAGGTAATACATCTCCATAAAAATAAATCTCTTTCTCTGGCCATTGTTGACAATCTCACTTCAAGAGGCTGCAGCCAGCCAATACATCTAAATTAAATTATGCTTTTTAAGCACTATACCACAAATAACAAATTAACTTTGTAGTGCAAATAAAACTTCAGACAATTGGTAGTACAGTATACTGTACTTCAAGTATTTTCTTCCTCGAAAAAGTAGAAAAGTGTAACAATATGAGGTGTTTTCAAAGTAACTGAAAAGTGCAATGTATAGCAAAACGAATGAATCCAAATGTAAATAGGTAATACATAAAAAAGAATATATATATATCTCCATAAAAATACATCTCTTTCTCTGGTCACTGACAATGTGCTTATAAAATGAATATCTTGAAACCAGATACCCTTGCCAGTCCATTCAGAGTTCATCCCAGGAGATATAAAGAGCAGAGGTTACTGACCTCAGCAGCCCTAAAGCTTAAAGGGGAACTATTTTACTATTTCTTTCACTATTTGGGCACTTTTACACAATTCCTGTGAGTCTATGGAACACCTCTGTAATATATATATTTTTTTTATTCATTGTTTTGTATTTCTAATCAAGTCCTCAAAAACAGCATTTTTCTACCTCAAGATTTCGAGCTGTTTTGAGTCTGGGCTGCAGGTGCCACCTAAACCACTGCGGAGCGTCGTCGTCTATCTCAACATTAACATGCAGCGGTGACTATATGACATCACATATAGGCACATTTTCAAACGACTCAGTTCAGTGAGGGTGAATATTGTGAGAGGAGAATTGGAAGAATGCGCCAATATGAGAATTTTGAGACATAGATCATATTAATATAAGTTCACATAGCTAGGAAACAATGCTAAACACTCAAAAAGGCCATTTATAAGATAGTTCCCCTTTAAGAATGAGCTAACGGCCCAGCATTGGGAAACTGTGTACCTAGAACAGGACACTGATGCTGCTTATGAGTCCTTTCTGGATATTTTCATGAATCTGTATAATAAGCATTGCCCATTAGTCAAATGTAACAGGAAAAATCACTGTACAAAACCCTGGTTAACCAAGGGACTGATGAACGCCAGTCAAAAGAAAAACCTTTTGTATAACAAATAGGACGGATGAGTCTGAATTGAAATATAAACTATATAAAAACAAACTAACCAATATTATGAGGAATTGTAAAAAGGTTTTTTATGCCAACTTACTAGAAAGGAATAAACATGATAGCAAGGGTATTTGGAAAGTGCTTAACATAATAAGAAAAGGGCCAAAAGGTGGACTGTATCCAAATTACTTCATTGAGGACGGCAGGAAAAGTAGTAATATGGAGCAAGTGGCCGATGGCTTTAACAAGTTCTTTGTAGGGGTTGGACCTAGTCTAGCTGAAAAAATAACAGAAAGCGGTCCGACATAAAATGTGGGTGTAGAAGACTCAAACCATAGAAATCAAAGCTCCATGTTTCTTACTCCAACAGATGGAAATGCAATCATGGCCATACTCAAGAACTGTAAAAATAAAACATCAACGGATTGGAATGACATTGACATGACCGTGATTAAGAACGTAGCGGAAGGATTTGTAGAACCATTCACACATATCTGTAATTTGTCGTTACAATCGGGAATATTTCCTCGTATGATGAAAACTGCAAAAGTATTACCGATATTTAAAACAGGGGACAAACACCAGTTTACAAATTATAGGCCGGTTTCTCTGCTTTCCCAATTTTCTAAGATTCTGGAGAAGATTTATGTAAAAAGACTTGAAGAGTTCATTGAGAAACACAAATTGCTGATTGACAGCCAATATGGCTTCAGGAGGAATAGATCCACCACCATGGCCCTCATTGAGCTAATAGAGGAAATAACAACTTCAATTGACAAAAAACATCATGTACTGGGAATTTGTATTGACCTTCAAAAAGCTTTCGATACGATTGACCATAGTATTTTAATTAAACAGATGGAAAGATATATCATTAGGGGTATAGCATTGGAACGGATTAAAAGTTACTTGAGTAACAGGAATCAATTTGTTCAAATGGGCAGTGCCATCTCAACATACAGGAATATAGGTGTGACTTACCACAAGGTTCAATTCTTGGTCCAGTTTTGTTTCTTTTGTACATTAATGATATTTGTAAAGTATCTGAAACAATGAAATGTGTGCTTTTTGCAGATGATACAAATATGATTTGCTCTGGTGAGAGTTTACAACAGATTCTGAATGAAACCATGGCTGAATTGGTCAAATTAAAAAAGTGGTTTGACAAAAACAGATTGTCTCTAAACTTGAACAAAACAAAACTAATGATTTTTGGAAATCGTAATTATGACACACCGATCCAAGTTACGATAGATGATACCGTTATTGAAAGAGTACAGCAAACCACTTTTTTAGGAGTGATCATAAATGAAAGAATGTGTTGGAAGCCTCACATAAGCCATGTAAAAACAAAATTTTCAAAGAGTGTGGGTATTATGTGGAGGTCAAGGTATTGGCTGAACCAAAAATCTTATGTTATCTTATATAATGCTTTGGTCCTTCCATATTTGAATTATTGTGTTGAGGTGTGGGGAAATACCTATGAAACCAACCTACTTCCTTTGGTTATGCTCCAAAAAAGAGCAATCAGGATTGTAACAAATGAGAGCTACAAAGCACATACAAATTCTTTGTTTTTAAAAGTTTCAGTCCTGAAATTAAAGGACCTGGTGGATTACAAAACCGCCCAATTCATGTACAGAGTCATACACCACAGCCTTCCTGACAAGATACATAAATTGTTCTGTGAGAGAGCTGGTCTTCAAAGATATAACCTTAGAGGGAAACTCAAACTGGAACAGCAATCTTCAAGAACAACCAGGAAGGCTATGTGTATTTCTCTGTGTGGAGTTACCTTGTGGAATAATCTGGAGGAGGAGATCAAATCCAGTCAATCTATAAATATATTAAAGAGGAAGTTCAAAAAGATGGTGTTCACAAATTATACCAGGGAGGAAGACCAACGTATTTTATGAGAATGATTTGAAGGGTGACATGAGTGTATAGTCTAGTGTGTGTGTGTGTGTGTAAGTGTGTGTGCATGTGTGATTGTGTTGTGTGTAGTTGAAGTATTTGCAAATTGTATTGTATTATATGTATTGGTCATATACTTGCTGAAGTATATATAATATTATATATAATATAGTTATTGATGGGGGATGGAAACATATAAGCTTTGCTTCTTCCATCTCGTTTTCAAACAGTGTATAGTTTCTGGCTGTTTTATTTTAAAAAAATTTTGGGGGGGGGGGGGGTGTTTCTCTTTTTCCATTTCATTTATTTTCAAATATTGTTTTGCCGGACAATGGTAAATGTAGCCAAACTAACACTGTGGTTTGAAATAAAGCTATTGAATCTTGAATCTTGAATCTTGAGTTAAATCGGACCCTGGAGTGTTTACCCCTGAAGTTGCAAATCAGCTATGACTTTGTAAAAAAAATGATAGAATGACCAATTCCACGGCAAGAAAGTAGACGCTGGATACGAGTTGAAAGTTGATGGCTTCAGGTTTCTCAGTCAATTTATTTCAGCAGGGCAACAGCGGTAGTAGACATTAAATTCACAGGATACAAATAATCTTTCAGTGACACGGACAGCTTGGTTCTGTGGTGTGTGTCCTAATCTCAAAATGAGTGGCATATATGTGTTCAAACCGAATCTAAATGCTGTGATGTGATTCGTCATCCTTACCTAGGTAAAACCGGTTTGGTCAGTGTGTGAGCCCTAATCTATGTCACCTGCAATACTGGGTGTGTGTGAGTGTGTGTGTCATTCATCAATCTGTGAGATGTGTGTGTGTGGTCTTGTTAGATGAGACAGTGGTTACTGAAATGTCACATGAGAGAGTGTGTGTGTGTGTGTGTGTGTGTGTGTGTGTGTGGTTCTGTCAGTCTAGTAACAAAAGGTCATTCAGTCACACCCTAATCAATCAAAAATACAGGCATAAGCGAGCATAAAAAAGATAGACAGGTATGGTAAATCACAGTGTTTCACATTATGATCTAGCATCCCAATAGGCTCTCTGTTTACAGTTTCATTCAGTAATACAAATAATAAAAATAGTTTAAAATGATTCAGTTTAAAAATAGTCAAAAAACTATAAAATAGAACGCACGTACAACAGGGTATTTAACACTTTGGATGCCAGCCACGACAATTGTCGTCTTATCAGACCCCCCATTGAGTGTTGACGACATAAAATGTGTTTGCCGTATTTTTTTTATTGGCGATTTGAATTCATATTTCATCAATCGAGCCTCGGGTTAGTGCTGCAGAGTCTCTCTGAGCTCAATTGGGAAGATACCGCCCCCTATCGTCTCTCCCTGTGTAACTGCACCCCATCAGTTCTGACTGATGCAGGGGGAGTGGTCAGTTTCCTCATTTTATTTTTCCCTCTAGGCATCTGCAGGATCGATTGTGCTCGCCGGCCCAGAAAACCTGTGTATTATGTATTTACAGTATCAACACTGTAATCAATAAGCGTGATCGATATTTAGAATGGCGATCAGGAATTGGAATAATCTTTTTGGATAACATCTGATCTCAGTTAAGGAATCTATTTTACCAGTCTTAGGATAATCAGACCTGTTTTTTCGCGGAGATATAAGCGTTTGCCCTATGTGTGTATGTGGCTCTGTGGCTGTGATCGCTGATGAGGAAATGAGAATCTATTTTTCAGCCCGCCTCTATAGCGTGCATAAGTACACATATACTATCGATAATCTAGCGTTTATTTGAAAACGATTCATAAATAGGCCGAAAAATGACAACGTTTTTGTGTATTCTAGAATATTCCAGTAAATGCCTTTTATCACGGAATCTTTATATTTTCCTTGAAAACGAGGGCTTTTCAAAATGCTATAAAACGAAAATGAACCGATAATAAAAACAATCCTTTTCGACAATGTTGACTGCAAACAAGTCATTGATAAACGACAGGCAGATTAGACACATAGCCATAATTTAAAACATAGATTATGCGTTTTTAACGCTATCATTGAAGTGGATGCTGGCACTCAACGGGGTTTTCAATGTTAAATGGCCGGCACTGAAATTGTTAACATACAACAGAGCAGTGCATCAGTAAGAAGTAAAAAAGTGTGATAAAATAGTTCTCTTAAAATTACAGTGCATACAGTAGGAAGTAGTGAGATACAATTTGCATAGAACAGACACATGAATTTGATAGGCAGTGTATAAAAGTAGGCAGGGTAAGAATAGTGCAGGTAATAATGCTATAATAAGTAAGGGATAATGTATAGCTACGAGGTCATTGTCGCAAAATAATTTACCGACACAGAGTTAAAAATACCGAGGCGCAGCGCCGAGGTGTTTTAAACGTCAGTGAAGGTCAATTATTTTGCGACAATGATCGAGTATAGCTATACATTATCCCACTTATTACATGGCTAACTTACTAACAATATACCTAATTAATTTTACATCGACAAGACGAGATCAAATGCAGACTCAGTTCTGTTCTGGCTCCGCTGTCATCGTCACACACACTCCGCTCCGCTGTCAGTGCAGCCAGCAGGTGTGTCTGATTGGCTCCACTGTCAGTGGCCTTGATTGCGAACAGCTGCGCACAGCGGTCATTATTGTTCCACAGAGGTCCGTTATCGAGTAATATCGGACCTCTGACAAGCGCTATTGACCAATCACAAGCAAGCATTTCGGCGAATGTGAAAACGTCATGTAATAATGTCTAATAACCATTAATAATCAAACAAAAATATACTACACCCCCTTGGTGCAGTTTGTTTTGGTTGGTGAGAACACTGGAATTGAACCCAGGTCCACACCAAACAACCGCACCATGATCCACCTGTTTGAGGCGGGTCTCAGTCCGCTTCCAAGTGAACCCTGGAGTGCTTGAGGTGAGAAAGCAATCGTGTTGACATTTTTAATCATCACAAGATTATCATTTACACTGCTGTTATAATGTTGTGATACTAAACAAATACCTCACATGCATAATGCAGGTGACAGTAGCCTAAACAGTAGCACATAACAGTAATCACAGATCATGAATTGAAAAACATTAGTGGAGATCACAAGATAATTTTTTCTTAGGATTCAAAATTATGTCAGATAATTGTGGCAGAGTGTGGTTCACTTGTCAATTGGCAATGTGAAACATAACTGAACCAATAAAAACTACAACAAAAAGTTAAAATAGATTCAGGCCATTTCAAACTAAATTAGGTGTGAAAGCACCCAAAGCTGCTGGTTAGCTTTTCAAAGAGCAAGAGGAGGAAAACATCTTAACCGCTGCTAAAGTGCAGATGTTGGCCAATCTCAGCTCCATTTCATTAATTAACAGCACTGAGTGGGGAGTGTAAACATCACCAAGTCATAACTTAGCCGGTGTTGGAGGGGCTGTCACCATGTCTTGGTCTCAGCATATTAATTATATTGTTTTAAAAATGGGAAGAGCAATTGGTATTTCCAGGAAATGTGCTTCTTTTGTTGCCCGTCCCGTTTTATGTCAGATAGTGCAAAGTTTAGTTTTATGTCATCTTGACTATTGCTCTGCAATGTGGTCATCTGCTGCCAGTGGTGACCTCAGGAAGCTCCAGGTGGTCCAGAACAGGGCAGCACGGTTGGTACTGGGCTGCTCACTAAAGTCTAATGTGAGCCGTATGCATGCCCACCTCTCTTGGCTTAACGTTGAAAATAGATTGTCTTTTAATATACTTGTGCTGTTCAAGTTGGTCATGAGCAGTAAAACTCCTGTTTTTATACATAATCAGATTGTTTTTAGTAATACTGTGCATGAGCATTACACTAGAGGTTCCAGTAGTGGGCAGCTTGAATTGCCAGGTCCTAGAACCAGCGCTTTGGGGAGATCTTTTATTTTTAGAGCATTAACTCTTTGGAATGGCCTGCCTCGGAACCTCTGCTGCATTTACAGTAGATTCACTTTTAAAAAGAATCTTAAATTGTTTTTAAATTGTTTTTAACACTATAAAGTATTTTTTTGTTTTTGTTTTACACTAATGTAATTGTAGCTATCTTAATTGTTACAGTAGTTTCATTATGCATTGTGTGTACTGACTTTTAATAATTTTGTTTTTGCAATAGTGATTGTTTTTGTATGTTTTTTTGTGTGTGGACCCCAGGAAGACTAGCTGGTTGCTATCGCACCAGCTAATGGGGATCCCTAATCAAATAAAATCAAATAAAAATGTTGAAGGGCAGGATTCCTCTTCAGTTCAACGTAGGTGGTGGAGGGCCTGTTACTAGGCTGAGGGGAAGACGTATTCTCCCTCACCTCAGCGTAGGTGATAGAAGGGCTGTTACTAGGCTGAGGGGAAGGCGTATTCTCCCTCACCTCAGCGTAGGTGATAGAAGGGCTGTTACTAGGCTGAGGGGAAGGCGTATTCTCCCTCACCTCAGCATAGATGGTATAGTGGCTGCCATCAGGCTGAGGGACAGGATTCTTCTTCCTCAGCTGGGCATACTGCATGTGGGCGTCGTATGAGGGAAGGGTGGATGTTGTACCTTCCCTGCTCTTCAGTTAGACTAGGGCGTACTCTGTTGGAGAAGTACCCAGGTTCACTAGCTGGCCAGTCCCACCGTCCCTCTTCTGGAAGCTTCTGATTTCTGCATAGTTCAGCTCCTATAGGACAAAATAAGATAAGAATAAACAATATAATTAGTTAAAAGTTACTAGTCGACACACAATGGTCAGAGATAATATTTTTTTATTCAGCAAAAGAAGGAAGAACATCCAACTTCAGAGTCAGTTGGAGGACATTCCAGGTGTTGGAGGCATCATAGGAAAATGCAGCTTTAGTTCAGAGCCTAAGGCCATGTTTAGATGGAAACGCTAGCAGGTGAATCCGGAAAAAATTAAATTCGGATGTGCCTTTTGTTTATACGGCAACAGCGTTTTTGCGGGGAGAATCCGCAAAAAAGTGAGAGTGGGTGGAAATCCTAGAAACGATACACCTTCGCTATAGTCCTCCAACTATCATCTGAACAGTCAAACCGCATAAAACTATGACAAAAGGGTTGTCAAGGCTCTCGTCGCTTACTGCTTACGTCACAGGCATGCGCCAGTAGCCTAGAAGCGTAAACAAAGCGAACAAGCATGTCTGATTCTATCCACAAAGATCACCTGAAGGCTACATTGGCAGTACTTTTAAATACACAAGAATCAGTCCAGTGGCTATCGCAACTATTAGTGACTGGAGCCACTGTCTGTGTGACTCTGCTTTGGTCCAATCACATTCCCCCACCCACAGTCTGCGAATCAGAGGCAGAGTAGGGCGGGTCTTCACATTATGCCTGGTTGTCTCAACCATAGATATATATAGAACACTAGATAGCTTGCCCGCGCTGCCGGCCAATGGAGAGCGACGTCACTGAACCGCCGCCATCTTGCTCCAGTTAGCCTTGAGTTAGAGTGAGTGAGCTGCACAGACAAAAATACTCATAACTCGCTGAAATATTGACGGATTTACAAACGGTTTGGTTTATTACAAGCATTATTAACGTGGCTATGATTCAAGCGGTTTGTAAAAAAAAAACATCTTTAATTTTTTTTTTATATATAAGTATGCAGTATCATAACTACATCTTTGATGTTTATAGCAAACCAACCCGTTTGTAAATCCGTCAATATTTCAGCGAGTTATGAGTATTTTTGTCTGTGCAGCTCACTCACTCTCACTCAAGGCTAACTGGAGCAAGATGGCGGCGGTTCAGTGACGCTGGTGACTCCGCCTTAAGCTATCTAGTGTTCTATAGATATCTATGGTCTCAACGACCTGAGGCAGTGTAGCGTATGGGTTGCGTGAATATTTTCCCTAACGGAGTTGCACTTCCGCGTTCGGTTTGCGCGATCTGATTGGCCACTGACGTTTCTGGCATAGCTGTCAACACGCACGGTTTTACCGGGATTCTCCTGTATTTCGACCCTCTGCACGCCGTCTTTACGGCGCACGGATTGGTACGTATTTTGTACTAATTATTATTATTATTTTTTTTACAAAATGGGTGCAATTCTCCTCCGTGACGACAGGTGGCAGCAGTGTAGATTAGACCGTTATCACAGGAAGTCAGACCGGGAGACGGTTGCCAGCCGAAGAAGAATAAGAACAGAACAGCGAGCGGATTTGCTCAGAGCTCAGGGGAGAGACTGATGCGGCACCGAGGGTGTCAAATCAACTTAGCCAGTGTCTCTTGATTGCCCACTCTGTGGCTTTGGTCTCTGGAACAAAGGGTTTGCAAATCTTCTGTGGATAAAACAATACAAAGTTACTGTGTGTGATGCAGGAAGGAATGTGTAAATGTCTTGGTGAACAGCCGTTTGCTCTGCGCCTCGGCGTCCCCCTCCTTCACTCTGACGCCCAATTTCCTGAATGCGATTTATAAATAATAATTGATCCGTTTTAAAAGTTGTCGTGAATTGTCATGGTATGACAAATACAGTTACTGGTAACTCGCAGGCATTGCAGAGATATTGAGGAAAAACACAAAATCGCATTGGCTTTTTTTCTATCTCACATTTCTCTGTAGACACACTGTTCCAAAATTATATTCCCACTGCTAAATTAATGACCATAGGTATTTTTTTATAGCTTTAACGAGTTGTAGTATTAATATGTAGCCTACAGTGATGAAGGTATAAAGACACTATACATTGATTGATTGATTTTATAGTTTCACAAACACATCAAGACAAATCACAAACACAAAGAAATAAAAAGAACAATAGTATGTTGCCAGACACTGTCACATCAATGAACAAACATACACCATGTCATATGCTTTACACTAAGGACGCAAGGGGCTGATTCTCTGACATATATACACACATTACATATATACACATATATATATATATATATATATATATATATATATATATATATATATATATATATATATATATATACACCAGCGCCGCCAATAGATAAAAAAAATTAACTAATCAATCTCACAATTTTCTGTAATCAATCTAGATTAATCTAGATTAAAAACAGCATTTTTCTACATAAAACCGAAGCTTGTAACAGATATTTACTTGAGTAAAATCATGGAATTAATGTAAAATCAACACAAAGAAAGTATATTTAGATTCAAAGACTATTTTAATAGCTTTCTTTGAATACAGTTTCTCTCCTGTGAAATACAAATGTTCAACAAAACCATAATTTACATAGCATTTACACTAAGTAGGAAAAGTTTACCCTACAACGAAATGGCTGGGTACATACAGGTTTTGACCAGCAGATGGCAGCGACGAGGCAGCTCCATTGGGAGGGGGCGGGGCCGGGTTGGAGGGGGCGGGCTGAGGGGGCGGGGCCAGGAGAAGGGGCGGGGCTAAAACGTGCACGTTTTCTCAAAACGAAATGTTGACGGCTATGGTTTCTGGTCATGTGACATCTGCGCCAATCGTGTGACAGCGGGGCTCCGTCGTCTCGCGTCGACTACACTTTTACAGCCTTGTCTGCACGCAAAATTCTATCCCAAAACACTAGTCTAAACGCAACATTAAAAGTGAGACAGCAAGATGACTTTTGCGGTTTCTGTTCAGACTCTCTCCATCTAAACATGGCCTAAAACCCATCATTTGAACACAGGGATTAAAGCAGGCCAAGTCATATTCTTATTTTAACCTCCACTATATTTTTATTTAATAGCATCAGCGTTTTAAGGGAACTCGATTATTTTGAACATATTTTCTATTGCCAGTTTGCTTTTACATAATATCAATGCTATTTTCAATTAATTCAATAAAACTGATACTTTTTGCAAGAGTTGACTCTGACTTTGTCATACAAATAATCAACCAGCTGCATACAGTACTGTAACTTTTCAGTGCACGTTTTTATTTACATTGTGACAACTGAACAAGCTTATCACTTGAACAAGGAACTAAACAAGGGGAACTAATAATACTAGGGCTATCAAAGTTTATTTGGAGATTAATAAAAAATTATTTAAAGCATTAAAATAAATGATTCATCTATGGAGTGAAAAGTCTTGAACTTTCAGCAGTATATTTGTTTGTTCTTTTTTTTGCATTGACTCACGCACCTTTTTGAAAATCATCTGACATGAAGATGGAACACATTTTTGTTATGATTTATATTACTGGTAGTTCATACAAGACATTATCGTCCTCTAAGCCAATCTGCACTTTAACATAGGCTTGGGTTGTTTTTATTTCTGTTAGCGCCGCGGATATAAGAAACAGGTCTAGCTATGTTGATGGTTTTGTTGAACATTTGTATTTCACAGGAGAGAAACTGTATTCAAAGAAATAGTCTTTGAATCAAGGGCGGTCGGATGGCGTAGCGGAGATTGCGCTCATCACCAATGCAAGAGGCTGCGGTCTCGACTCCCGGAGTCAGCATTGCCTGCGGCTTGGTCCGATCGTCATACTAACTCGTTTGGCTGAGTTAGCGGGAGGGAAGTCGAGGGTGGTAATCTGGCGTTGTGGACAGCGACACCTACAGGTCAGGTCTGGGCGCCTGCTCAGCGAAAGGCAGGAAATGGTGAAGGCAGCGTGACCTCCCACGTGTTACGCTTCACCAATGAGAGTCCTCGCTGCCAGGTGAAAAGAGAGCCACTGGCTGTCTCCGCATGTGTCGGAGGAAGCATGTGGTAGACTTCAGGGTTCCCTTGTACCGACCAGTAGGAGGAACATGCGCACAACAACCAGGTAGGGGAGGGGGGGAATTGGCATAACGACTAAATTGGGATGGGGAGGAAAATTGAAAATCAGGCGGAGAAAAAGAGGATTAAAAGAAATAATAATAAAAAAAAAAATCTTTGAATCTTATACTTTCTTTGTGTTGATTTTACATTAATTCCATGATTTTACTCAAATAAATATCTCTTACAAGCTTCGGTCTTAAGCAGAAAAATGCTATTTTTAATCTAGATTAATTACAGAAAATTGTGAGATTAATTAGTTAAATTTTTTATTTATTTCTTTTACTTAAATTTGTATTAACATTTATAGACAAACAACACTTAGACAATACTTACTAAGTACAAATTCTTTTATCTATTGACAGCAATAAATAACACATAATGCAATTTTACAAAAGCAAGAAGTGCAGTTTACATAAAGATACAAGGACAAGTTAGATTAACGATCAAGTTAGTTTACTGTATGCAGGCTTCGCAGGGCTCCGTGTCTGTGCCATGCGTTATACTGTCGCATAGTTGTAGCCGATAAAGGCCTATATGTAGGCTATGCTAATATTATATAATTTATATATGCTACCTAATACCGACATCAAAATAGATTGTATGCCTCTACAAATCATATTATACCAGGTAGCCAATTGACGGAAAATCCGTTGCGACTTGGAATCAAAGGGAAATCTGTCGTAGCGACGGAGAACTTTAATCCCTGTGAACATACAAGCACAAATCTGATACTATCTTCCTGGGTCAAAGTCTGACCCTCACGGTAAAAGACGCCTGTTGATAAACCTGGCTGACTGGAAGAGGGCTCATTTCTATTGTTGACATCAAGTTGTAAACCTGGCTGACTGGAAGAGGGCTCATCTCTATTGTTGACATCAAGTTTTAAACCAGGTAATCGACTGGCAGTGACAGTCAGAAGACTATAAAAACCCTATTTTTCCCCCTCCATTACAGTGCAGCTCAAAATGTCTTTACACAAGATTTTCTATTGTTTTTCATGGTGTTCTATTATAGATAGTGGGGATGAGCCTGAATCCAAATATGAAATTGGGAAAGCACGGATAATGAGATGGACACAGATATTAATATTATTATTCAGGAAAATAAATCAATTTTTACATAGCTCGCCCTAGGCACACCATCTGTAGAACTGCCGTCAAAAGACTACCCGTAGGACTGCCCTATCTCTTCGTGAATGTGTACAGCACTGTACGCACGTGAATGAAAATTCACCAAGCAAAATACAAAGGCTTGAATCTGAGGAGATTCATGGAGATGAACTGAAATAGATATGGAATCTGATATTTTTATAGCATCAGTGAATAGTGTAAGCAGTGACTTTCACCTGGTTCCCTGGGCCTGCTCTGTTGTCATGGCCTGCACCAGCTGAAAACACACAACACAAACATTTAGAAGTACCGGGATACTATCTGTTACGCTATTCAACAATGTGCAATGAGACAGAGAGAGATAGAGGGGGGGGTGTTAGGATTGGGGGTGCTGTGAGGGTGATAACGCAATTTGCAGACAGGGAAGAGAGGAGGCAGAGACGGCAGGATACGCGGAAATATATACAGACTTTACTGGGGCGACGAAACAATACAAAACAACACTGAAGGACACGGGAAAACAAAGATGAACGAAAACGGAAAACATTAACTACTTACAAGACTTAAGAACATGACATAAGGAACGGAGAGGCACGACGGGCATGGGAACAAGGAGGAGTGAGGGTAGCAAGGAGGGTACATGAGACAATGACGCCACGAAGAGGTGATGACAAATCCACACTTAAATACAAACACTAATTAACAACGATCAACACCTAGCAGGGCCAGGCCAAAACACAGAATCAATAACACAACCTAGACACAAAAAGCAATGAATCATAAACACAACTAGACACAAAAGCAATGACACACACAACAACCAGACAGGGAGAAGACATCACACAACGACAGGGATTGCCCAAGATAATAGATAATTCGAAATTAAATCTATTATCTTGAACCATAATAAGCACCATCAGGCTTTGGTCACTAGAGGGAGGTAGGGGACCAATGTCAGGAGGGAGGAAATGTCCACTGTCATTCTCATGCCCGGCCGCTTGAAGCCTTTTTACAACGCATCCGCGTTTCCGGGTTCCCGTTTTGCGCTCTGATTGGCCAGGTCATGTGACATGAGCGCCAATCGTGGGACGGCAAGTTTCTACACTGGTTAAGCTTAGGCACTCTTCGAAGTTGGTTAAGGTTAGAGTTTGTCTTAGAGCGTGACGGCAAGTTCTTTCGCCGGTTAAGCTTAGGCACTCTTTCGAAGTTGGTTAAGGTTAGAGTTTGTCTTAGAGCATGGCGATAGAACGCCAGGTAGTTTGCAGGCTGTTCAACGCGGAAATGGGCAAACACGCTATTGGGCGCACATGTCACATGATCTGGCCAATCAGAGCGCCAAACGGGAACCCAGAAACGCGGGTGCGTTGTAAAAAGGCTACACGCTGCCCGGCCCAGCAAGGGCGTAACAGGGGGGGGGGGGGGGGGGGGGAGAGAGAGAGATAACTTACCATTGGTAACATTGTAGGACTGTATCTTGCTGTGGATATAATGACTCATTAATCTAAATGTCAGTCAATATAAAAAGATGTATCTTATACTGACATACTTTGGCAATGGTAGCCTAATATGTTTATCCTCGTGTATATATGGGGATATTTGGGATCAGGATATGAAGATGCATTGTATGCACTCAATATATTGTAAAATTTCACTACCACTGTATAGTTTGGAGAAGAAAACATTTATTGAAAAAAAGAAATGACATGCAAATACTTATTTAAAGACTTAAAATGTATATAATCTCAACACACAAAAAGGACCAGCAATGGGATTACGTTTAGAAAATGGTTCTCTGTATTGTAAATGTGTAAACTACAAACATTATATAATGCAGGGTGTGAATCATGGGGGAGCTGGGGGAGCCATGACTCACCTAGATCAGACATCAGCTCCCCTGAAAACATGATTTGTGAATTTTTGTGAATTTGTGAATCTAAAATACTGACAATAAATGCTATTTTTGCCATGCATTTCTAATTTTTCTGTAATTTTCTGTATCGTCATCATCGTGTATAATAATAAAATTAGGCTATTTTGATGTATGATTAATGATTTGTGCAATAATTCACTGTAATAGACAACAGCATAAACTACTCGTAATATGCATGCAACATGCATGCTATTCTTGCGTTTACCATTCGGAGCGTGGCGGCGCTGCACTGCAGTCTGCAGGCACAAATCAAACTTCATCCGTCGTTTAAAATAAATAAATACAGGTATCCAGGATAATGTCAAAAGTTAAACGAAATATCAAAGAAGTAAGCCTTCTAACCAATTTTGGTTTTACAAAGAATGCGAAGCAGTCTGCTGCGGGGACTACTTCTGTGACATGCAGATTTTGAGAATTGGGCAGATCTTCACCATCAGGACAGGTGGGTGGCGATAATGTTGAATTTTTTTGCCTACTATAATAATGTTAGACTCGATGTGTTTGGTCGTGGACTTGTTGTTCGGTATTGGTTCATCCGTGTGTTTATGTGTAAATAGAACTGTTGTGTGTGAATTTTAGTGTTGGATCAGAGGGGTTAATCTGAGCATGTGTATTTAGACACCTGTTTGGTGTGGACTATGTGTGGTTCTGTAATACTCATACCTATAGCCTATGGCCCGTGTCGACCGGGGACGTTTTATGAGTTGTCAGCTCCTTTCTGTCATTCATTTCTATGCTAGAGACGCGACAGGCCGCACCTCGCGTTTATGCGCTTTTGGGCAGAGCGCTCCCAGTGCCTAAAGTTGAAACTAGTTCAACTTTTGGAGAGGAGCGCCGCTCATCAAGGTAACTCTTTTCGACCGACCAATCAACATCGAGGAAGTGGCTGAGCCGCGGCAGGAAAACGCTCTGAGCTTTTTTTTTTTTTGCCCCCCGAAGACGATGGTATGGTTCGCACACTGATATAATGTATATATTTCTTTATTTTCAGAGGTTCAGGTTCTATCCCAAAATAATAATGGGCTATGTGTGAATTACTCTTGCAACTTTCTATTTACTCAAATTAGTCTTTGTTATCTTCAACAGAGCTTTGTATGGTGGGTACTGCTGTCTCTCTGTGAACTGCAACCTGTAAATAATCAACCACACAGAAAACAGTGCTCTTCAGATAGAGCAGCGGTTCTCAAACTACGGGTCGCGACCCAAAGTGGGGTCATGGGTAAGTGACAGTGCATTGGCAAGTAAAAAAAGAAAATATTTAATCAAATGAATTCCCTACTAGTAATGTGTGATGAGGTTTAGCTTAACAATACATGGTTACATAGCCTATGTCTGTCCTATCAAGATCCCTTTAACTCATACCAATAGCTTGACTACATTTCAAAATGATTTATACATGGTGTTACAAAGGATCAGATTAAACCGAATATATATATTTATTTATGGATATATATTGAATAGTATTTGTATATCGTTTGATATCCCTTGTATATTCCTTGTACATATACACGGAATATCCCTTTAGCCTACTATAGCCCATAATAGTTCATTCTCCTATTGGACAAAGGACCAGGCGCCAGGGGACCAGCCCCTGGAGTCAAGTTCAAAGTTACCGACGAGACATGTCTGTACTAGCCCGGCCCTGCTCAGGGATACGGCTACCAAAATGAGAGTGGCACTATTTGTTCACTGTGCATATAAATATGGCGCAAGTAAATGTAGAAGTCCCTTACCCTTCTTCCCTTAGTAACAGAACGTGAAGCCTCACCCACGATACGACGTGCGGTGAAGTATGGCCTGTTTGGCCCCAGAATAGCATTGAGACCTCGTGCGAATTAATAACTGAATTGTCAGAGTTTGGCACTGTACCGTCGAGTGCGACGTATTTCTATTAAGTTAATAATAGTCTATAGTGTATGGTGCATCGTGCGGTTAGAGTTCTAAAGTGACCAGCATCTCCAACGCTTCCTCGTGTTATCTAGAGTCTTATCCAGGCTGGGCCGACCACATGGCGCTTTCATCCGAGGAGATCTAGGCGAGGACCGAGTGGACATGTACACTGGATTACCTACCCGACGACTGCTGAGACCTATGCGGCTGGAATATATATCTGCTTTGGTACTGTGATTTGTGGAGCGGATAATCGCCGACGCCTGTGAGTGTTGGATTTACCCCCGAGAGGAGTCAAGTTGAGTCGGCGCTCAGACCACCTGAGGTCGCCTAGCTTCTTCTTCATTGTGGAGCTACAGCCTACAAGAGAAGCAAGGTGTATTCATCTGCGGATCAAGAGTCTATCGCACTGTCTTCTGTACTTGAAGTCTCCCTAGATATCGTTGACCAGACGGTCTACTACCGACGGCTCTCCTACCCCCCCTACCGGCTTACAACCGGGAGGACCCCCTCCAGTATATCCCGCTATATCATTAAGTGTACCATAGAGAGCGCCCAGGAGATAGAGCTCCAGGACTCCCCGCAGGAGAACGCATCTCCAACGAGTACTGCCAGGAGCGGATCACCTCAACCAGCGTCTTCCCCCAGCGAGGCGGACAAGATGCTGGCACAGGCGTTCCTCGCCAGCCTAGCAGCCTCAACGGAGCGCGATCGGCTCCAAGCACAGACGCTTAGTGAGCGCGAACATTCTTCCATGGAAAGAGAACGCATTCAAGCGCAGCAACGGAGCGACGAAGAGCATATACGTCTGGAGATGAGACGCCTTCAGACGGAAGAGAATATGACCAGGGACCGGGCCGACGCCCAGCGCGCCGCTGCCGGTGCCCAAAGAGAAAACGAGCGCGACCTCGCTCTCACCAAGCGCGAAGCCGAGCGCGACCGATTACAAGCGCAGATAATGGAGCAGCTGATCGCCAGGGCAACACCCCCTCCCTCCGCAAGGGGTTCCAGGGCCTCGTCAAGACACGGGTCAAGGGCACCCTCCCCTTCCCGATCAAGCGACCCTGAGCCCGACCACCAGAGAGAGCCTATACCCCCCTCCGACCCCCTTCCCCGACCGGTCCCAGTGAGACCCAGCTACAAGGAAGGAACGGCATACACCGCGGAGAGGCTAAATAGACGACTACAGGATCTAGATGACCTGGCAGAGGAAGAAGAAGAGGGAGAAGAGGAGAGTCAAGCCCGACAGCAGCACAGTACTCCACAGGACCAGGAGGTCCAGTACAGCCCAGGCTATACCCCCGCGGCGCTGCGCTACAGACCCCCGACTCTATTCACGGGTGAGCATGACGCACGACCAGTCCCGAGGAATAGCACCTGGATACGCGGGCCATGGTACCCTGCCGGTACCAGCCCACCAAGAGGCGTAAGAGGAGACTCGCCTAGGAGGCCTCTCTTCCAACGCTCACCAATGTGCCAGCCATCCACGGCGTCATACATTGGCACACCGACGTTTCCAGACTTCACCCATGAGAACCGAGCACAGTACACGGAGCTACGGATGTGCCTAGAGACAATGATGGTAGCTACAAGTATGCTATCCTATTGAAGCACCTCAAGGTGCCCCGAGCGCACAATATAGCGCTAGCCTATGCCACCTCTACGACCCCATACACAGCGGCTCTAGCAGCACTCGACCAAAGATATGGACGTATATGGGATTACGTAATACAAGAGATAAGGCATATTGACCGCCTACCCCCAGCAACAGACAATCGCTCACTAGACGACCTGTCTATCAAAGTACAATCCCTGGTAGGGATGCTGGGGGCGCAACGAGAAAAGGGTATGCACAAACTATACGCCAACTCTAATGTCGAGAGGATTTTAGAGAAGCTGCCGCCCGCCCGACAGGAGCGCTTCAGGCGGCAAAGAGACCACCGTGATCCTAACGGTCCCGAGCCATCCCTCCTAGACCTAGCCGACTTCCTGGCGAGAGAAGTCAGCAGCCTACGGTTGGATACGTTCGTGCGGAGCACACCAAGCTCCAGAGAGGGACCTAGGAGAGCAAACGATGGCCGAAGATTGGTGACTGTCATGCACCAATCAGAATCAGTACCGAGCAGCAAGAACCACAGTACCCCCTCGATGAAATAGAAGTGGAAGATGGTGTGCCCGTACTGCAAAAAGGAACACTGGTTGTCACAATGTGACCTGTTCAAGAAGATGACCGCTGAAGAAGTGAGTCACTGGATAAAGTCCAATAGACGCTGTTACCGATGTGCGCGCAGTCACATGGCAGCCGAGTGCCGCCTAAAGAAGAGGTGTAGTCGGTGTGACGGAGCCCACCTAGATGTCCTACACGACAGTAACAGAAGAAAGCCTGCACCATCGAGCAGCACAAAGGCAAGTGTTATGTACATTGACCCCGCTAGCAGCGGGGGCGCCCAGGTGCTCTTAAAGGTGGTCCGCGTAACACTGAGTTACCAAGATAAGGTCATGGACACTTACGCCGTCCTTGACGACGGGTCAGAGAAGACCCTTCTCCTCGCGTCCGCTGCGGCCCAGCTGGGGCTGCGGGGGAGCGAAAACCAGATGACGATTCGGACAATAAGAAGAGATCTAAAGACGATAAAGGGCGAGAATGTCTCCTTCACTATCGCAGCAAGCGGGCAGCCAGAGAGACGGTATAGGATTACTAATGCTTTCACCAGCCAAGAAATAGGACTATCGCAGTACACCTACCCCATCGCCAAGCTGATAAATATGTGCACCTGCGCCAACTACCTATCCCGCTCATAGACGGTGCCACCCCGACCCTGCTGATAGGCTCCGACCATGCAGACCTCATAGTCCCGATAGACCGGGTCCATACAGGACCCAGAGGTTGTCCTGCAGCAGTCGAGACCCGCCTAGGATGGACATTACAAGGCCCCCTCGCTAAGTCTCTTAACCGAACAGCAGCCACTAGCTGCCTCCACTCCAGAGTGACAGAAGAAGACACCACCCTCCTACAGCATGTCGAGAGGCTATGGACACTAGAGACAATGCCCTTTAAGAACGAAAAGAAAGACATTCGTTCTAAAGAAGACATTTACGCTATAGCCCTCCTCGAGCAAGGGACAAAGAGAGTCACAGTCAACGGAGTGATGAGATACGCAACTCCACTCCTGAGGCGAGAGGGAATGCCCACCTTTCACGCCACAAAAGAAGCGACGGAGCGGTATCTATTGAACACAGAGCGGCGCCTAGCCAAAGACCCACCTCAAGAGACTGTGTACCGCGCTGAGATTAACAAGCTAATCACAGCGGGACACATAAAGAAAATTGACATTAAAGAGACCGATCAGACGACCGAATCATGGTACGTGCCGCACCACAAGGTCCACCACAACGGCAAGGATCGCATTGTGTTTAACTGCAGCTACCAGATCGGATCACAAAATCTGAATAAAGAGCTCTTGCCCGGCCCAACACTCGGCCCCTCTCTACTAGGCGTGTTACTACGCTTCCGCCAGGACAAGGTGGCTATCAGCGGCGACATCAAAGGGATGTTCCTGCAGGTGAGACTAGTGGAGGAGGACAAGCCCCTGCTGCGGTTCCTATGGAGAGAGAGGATCGGGGATGAGCACCCAACCATCTATCAATGGGAAGTCCTCCCTTTCGGAACCACATGCAGCCCATCCTGTGCTACGTTTGCACTACAAAAACACGTCGCAGAGGACCCAGCAGCAGATGAAGAGGTCCGACAAAGTGTGACAAATAGTTTCTACGTGGACAACTGTTTACAAAGCGTCTCGACGCCAGAAGAAGCCGAGGCTCTTCTACTCAAGCTCCGCGCCTCCCTGATCAAAGGCGGCTTTGATCTCAGGCAGTGGGCCAGCAGCGACCCGCAAGTATTGCGCAGCCTCTCCCCTGAGGACAAGGCAGCAAGCAGCGAGACCTGGATGGCGACCATCCCAGGAGAAGCCCAAGAAATGACACTAGGACTAGTCTGGCGCTTCAAAACAGACTCGCTCCATTATAGACACAAACCCCTGACCAAGGAGCAGGGAAGGTCGACGGCAATACCGACCACCAGACGGAGTGTATACAGAACACTCGCCAGACAATATGACCCGTTGGGATGTATTCTACCTTACACCACCAGGGCAAAGATGATTGTAAGAGCGCTATGGGACAAGGACCAAGGCTGGGACGATCCCATACCCGAACACCTTGCATCCACATGGAGAGAGTGGGAGACGGAACTCCGCTCACTCCCAGGTGTTAACATACGCCGCAGCTACTTCCCACCCACAGTGAGGCCAGAGACATGCAAGATGGACCTGCACGTATTCAGCGACGCCTCCGAAGTAGCCTACGGTTCGGTGGCCTACTTGCGTGCCCGAGAGGAGGGAGGAGAAATACATACTGCTTTCATCCTGGCTCGCTCAAGAATAGCCCCACGAAAGCAACAATCTATCCCACGTCTAGAGCTCTGCGCAGCCCTAGCAGGAGCGCAGCTCGCCACGTTAATCCAACGTGAACTCACCATTCCGGTGCAAAGAACAATCTTGTGGTCAGACTCCACGACAGTACTCACATGGATCCGGTCTGATTCGTGCCGATACAAGGTCTTCGTGGGAGTCAGAGTCACAGAGATTCAAGAGTTAACAGAAGTAGCGAGCTGGAGGTATGTGGACACCAAACACAACCCAGCTGACGTCATCACCCGGGGAATGTCCCTGGATGACCTCACCCGTCACAACCTATACAGTGACGGACCAGAGTTTCTCAAGCTCCCGGAAGAAGAGTGGCCTACACCCACCCCACGGGAGGCGAGTAAAGAGGAGGCCGAAAACAAGAAATCTATGTTCTGTGGATTGAACACACTCGTCTCCACAGACCCCGACATAGACGATTGCCTCACCCTACAGAGTGCGCAGCTAAAGACATTTCTGTGGCACCACCCAGAGGTTCAGCCCACTACTGACATTTCAGCAGCTGACTACGAAGAAGCAGAACTTCTTCTACTACAACGAGCCCAGAGAGACTCGTTCCCCGACGAGCTAGACTGTCTACAGGGAGCAAAGCCCGTCCCATCAGACAGCAGACTGCTCCACCTAGCCCCCGAGAGCGACGCCCATAGTCTCATCAGAGTGGGTGGTCGTCTGCGGAGAGCCCCAGACTTACCGGATGACGTCAAGTACCCGATAGTCTTGAACAGCCGACACAAGGTCACAGAGCTGATCATAAAGAAATACGACGAGGATGTGCACCACGCAGGGGCAGAGAGAGTCTTCGCGGAGATCAGACGTCGTTATTGGATACTGCAAGGGAGAGAAGCAGTGCGGCGCTTCCAGCGAACCTGTCTAGACTGTCGTAAGTGGCGAGCACAGCCCAGTATACCCCGGATGGCTGACCTACCTCCCTGTCGCCTCCGACTCGGCGACAAGCCTTTTCACTCCACCGGTATGGACTGTTTCGGCCCGCTGTATATAAAGAAAGGAAGAGGAACCGAGAAGCGGTGGGGTATTGTATTCAAATGCATGACCACCAGAGCGATACATATCGAACTCCTTCCAACCATGAGCACAGACTCATTCCTTATGGCCTTCCGAAGATTCACATCACGGAAAGGCAAACCGTCTACATTATTGTCTGATCACGGGACAAACTTCAAAGGCGGAGAAAGAGAGCTGAGAGAGAGCTTCCAAGCTATGGGCCCAGAACTTAAGACCCACCTCGCTCCATCCCAGATTGACTTCCAGTTTAATCCCCCGAACGCACCTCACTTCGGTGGAACTTGGGAACGAGAAGTACGTTCCATAAAGACAGCCCTGTACGCCGTGCTTGCGGCCCAGACCGTGGCGGAAGAAGTCTTAATGACAGTCCTCACGGAGATCGAGGGAGTATTGAACTCAAAGCCCCTCGGTTACGTCTCAAGTGATGTAGCAGATGTCGACCCAGTCACCCCCAACACACTCTTGATGGGGCGGCTGGACCCCGTGCTACCCCAGACAATGTACAGGCCTGAAGAAGCGAACGGCCGAAGAATGTGGAGGTACAGTCAAGTATTGGCTGACAAGTTTTGGAACAGCTTCCTACTCCACTACCTGCCGTCTCTACAGACCCGCCAGAAATGGGTGAAAGAGAGAGACAATTTGACAGAAGGAACAGTCGTCATGATTATCGACCAGTCACTACCCCGAGCTATGTGGCCGGCTGGCCGCGTAAGCAAAGTGATCACCGGTGCTGACGGAAAGGTCCGAGCAGCTGAAGTGCTCGTCCAAGGGCGGACCTACACCCGACCCGTGGCGAGGCTAATAGAACTGCCAAGGCTCCCCGATACTATCGATGACGACCATGACCCCATGACTTTGTGAATTGACTGACCCTCACAGCAGACATTGAGTAGTGGACAGTGCGGTTAATCTGTCTCTGCTTAGCTAATTAGGTGGGACTAATTAGGGGGCGGCTGTTACAAAGGATCAGATTAAACCGAATATATATATTTATTTATGGATATATATTGAATAGTATTTGTATATCGTTTGATATCCCTTGTATATTCCTTGTACATATACACAGAATATCCCTTTAGCCTACTATAGCCCATAATAGTTCATTTTCCTATTGGACAAAGGACCAGGCGCCAGGGGACCAGCCCCTGGAGTCAAGTTCAAAGTTACCGACGAGACATGTCTGTACTAGCCCCGGCCCTGCTCAGGGATACGGCTACCGAAATGAGAGTGGCACTATTTGTTCACCGTGCATATAAATATGGCGCAAGTAAATGTAGAAGTCCCTTACCCTTCTTCCCTTAGTAACAGAACGTGAAGCCTCACCCACGATACGACGTGCGGTGAAGTATGGCCTGTTTGGCCCCAGAATAGCATTGAGACCTCGTGCGAATTAATAACTGAATTGTCAGAGTTTGGCACTGTACCGTCGAGTGCGATGTATTTCTATTAAGTTAATAATAGTCTATAGTGTATGGTGCATCGTGCGGTTAGAGTTCTAAAGTGACCAGCATCTCCAACGCTTCCTCGTGTTATCTAGAGTCTTATCCAGGCTGGGCCGACCACATGGCGCTTTCATCCAAGGAGATCTAGGCGAGGACCGAGTGGACATGTACACTGGATTACCTACCCGACGACTGCTGAGCCCTATGCGGCTGGAATATATATCTGCTTTGGTACTGTGATTTGTGGAGCGGATAATCGCCGACGCCTGTGAGTGTTGGATTTACCCCCGAGAGGAGTCAAGTTGAGTCGGCGCTCAGACCACCTGAGGTCGCCTAGCTTCTTCTTCATTGTGGAGCTACAGCCTACAAGAGAACCAAGGTGTATTCATCTGCGGATCAAGAGTCTATCGCACTGTCTTCTGTACTTGAAGTCTCCCTAGATATCGTTGACCAGACGGTCTACTACCGACGGCTCTCCTACCCCCCCTACCGGCTTACAACCGGGAGGACCCCCTCCAGTATATCCCGCTATATCATTAAGTGTACCATAGATATAATTCCCTAAGAGCCAGGTTGTATACTTGCTTCCTGCGTAACCAGAGATTGGACATTCAGTGTTGATTTGCCTACGAATACTCATTTGCCTTACAAGTGCATTCAAATCATAAATGTAATATAAATATCCTATGTACCTTTTGCTCCATTAAATATTTGATTATTACCTTTGACTGGAACCGATTTCATTGTGGAAAGTGTTCATCATATTCATATATCATGTACTGTATGGCCAGTAGTTAAAGTACATAAAGCGGTAGTGGTTTAATGATACCATACTTATCAATACAGTCAGGGAATTGTACCCCTCAGTTACACACGGTATGTACAGAATGCTACATCAGTTTAACAATAATGTTATTACGTTGTGATAGAATGTTTCAGTTTCAGTCTCCTAGAAGTGACCATTCCATTTGGCCCCCGACACCTGGTTCAAAAGCTCCTACACTTTATAATGGAGACTGTGATATTTTGCAATGTACTGTAAAACATTGGATCAATATGAAGCATTTCTTGGCATTGATAAGTCTGTTTAAAACTATGATTAAAACAAAAAAACAACTAAATAACTTCCCAACGCGATTATCTATTAGCTATTATCCAGTTTGCTTGAGCTAGCTAAACAGCCCCTCAGGAAATGACCATTCCACAGGAGCGACATCCTAACTAAGATAAGAGTTATTTGTTAAAGATAATGTAGCAGTCTGGAAAATATGGTATATTATTCAGAACTGCTGACTGTGTTTATATCCCTTTTTGTACACAAAGACATTCTAACTAGTGTCATTGATTCACACGAGCAATGACACAAACGTCCCCTTCCGAAGAGCATTGGAATACGGATTATAAATGACAGTACTGATTCATATTCTACAATGCGTCTCCCCTTGTGACTGGCAGGCGGGACCTGCAGGGGGCAGTAGCAGGCAGAGAGTGGCGGAGAGAGCTGGGAGATGATAAAGGGAGGAGTCCAGCGGAAGTCGCTCTCTTCGGCAGTGAACTTGACAACGAGTAGTCGCAGCTAACGGGGCTCTGGATAGCCCTGTTGCTGACGTTATGCCAGGGGGCCCCGTAAGAGGACAACGGGTGATAACGAGTACTGGCTAGTGGACACGATATGCTAGCAGTACCAGCGGTATTATTTGAACAATGAGTGCAGAGCCAGGCACTAGCAATCGAGTTATAGCAGTTACAGTGTGCGGTATAGGTAACATGCGGTTAAACAATTATCCAAGTCTTTAAGTACCGAGTTATAGTAGCTACAGTGTGCGGTATAGAGCGTGCGCCCCAAGACGAACGTGGGCCAACAACCAGTCTGCTCTGGCTGACTTCGACCAGACCTGCGACCGGCTGCCTGCGTTCAGCCTGCCCCGGAGGACTTCACTCAGATCTGCACCAGGCTGCCTGCGGCCGACGGGAGTTCCGCCCATCCAACAGGGGTCGCCATCACTCAGTACATGCTCTCAGCCGGCGCTGCCTCTCGGCCTAGCTCCGCCTGCTGACATCCTCGCGAGAGCGTTCAACGCCATCTTGCCTCCCGGACAACAGTGGAGTGGCGAGGCGGCCATTTCGGATGAGTACAAATGAGCATTGATGCTCCCGATTCCATACACAGTACACAGTGTGGTGCAGCCCGCGGGCGAAAGTAACGTTGCTACTACCAGTTCATAGGGGTACCCCGAACAATATATGCCCGCATTAAGATAGGACTTTAGAGGTATTTTGTGGGCTCACTCTTTTATTTCATTCCTTTTCTTTGAGCGTGATAAGGCGTGTATTTCATAAATATTTCCCGTTCAGTGAATCCCTTTATTCTCTTCCCTATGCTCCCCCTTCCTTCCCCATATTCTCAACCGGGGACAGTACGAGTGTAATTCCTTAGAGAAGGTAAATACTGTGTTCCGCCCAGACGTGGGCAGCGTTTAGTCTGGGTACCTGAGAGCACTTGGTGCCTGGGTGTAATATGATAATTGATTCATGCCATTGATTCATGCCATTGATTCATGCCAGTAATTATTGTATGGATACCCATGGTGCAGTAATCACCAGACGTAGCATTGTTGTAACTAGGCTGAGTTACAATACATTCATCCAGAACGGGAGCACTGTGTGCGTGTCTTTTATTATTCCTAACCCTAACCTTAACCCTTTGATGCGGGTAATATATGTAACCATAACCCCTTCCTATTCTACCTTCCATTTCTATTGTAAGGTTTCTGGTGTCACTAAGGGAGGGTACTGCTTGCGGGGGGAACCAAGTTATTTCTCTACCATCCGGTCATGAGGTGTGGGAGGGCAAAAGAGACAATCGTGGAGGGTGAGGGTGTGTTGGGGAGTACTGCTGACTGCTCCAGAGAGAGGGAGGAAGACCAGAGTACCGGACCAGGTTTGTAAACCCTCATACATCCCCACTGCCAGCCTCCAGTTGACGCTCCGGACCCCAAAGACGGAGGGGCAGCTGGCCAGAGTGCTACTGTGTCTCGCTACCTATTGACCGCACACCACAGTTCCCACGAAGCAGGGATAATCCACCCTGCTACAATAAGATATTTGTCAAAGAAAGTAATTATTCACTTGATTCATTTAGCCATTTTTTTTTTTTTTTTTTAATGGTCTTTTTCCCCCCCCATTTTCCGCCGATTTTCTCCCATCCCAATGTTAGTCGTATGCCAATTCCCAGTCCCTTCCTGGTCGCTGCGCACTTACCCCCCACAGTCAGATCATCTGGGAGAGTGGAGGCTACCACGTGCTTCCTCCGACACACGTCCAGCCAATCACCGCTTCTTTTCACCTGGCAGCGCGGATTCTCATTTAGAGGGCGTAGCGTGTGGGAGGACCACACTATCCCCCTCACGTCCAATCCGCGCTTAGCAGGCGCCCCGACCGAACTGTAGGAGTCGCTGTTTACAACGACCCGGACCCACCCCGCCAGCTTCTCCCACCCTCTGATACAGCCAATTGTATCAGTGCAGACGGCCAGCCAAGCTGGTGACAACCCCGGAGCTGTGAGCTGGATTCGAACAGGCAAATCCAGCTCAGCTCCGGGGCTGGTGACGAACGCAATCTCCGCTCGGCCACCTAACCGCCCTTCATTTAGCCATTTCAACCCTTTTGTTGTGCCATGGAACATCCGTTTGCTGGGGAACTTTTCAGCTGGATCAGGCAAACTGGATACTTAATTGTATTAATGTTTCTATGGGCGATACATGCGTATATTGCCAATGGATCTCCACATTTTGGGCTTGGTTGAAGTTTTTTTTTCCTGAAGATTTATTTTTAAAGGAAATGAGAGGAGCTGATTTGATTGGCCACAATTGAGGCCATAGCCCCAAACCCACCTGCTAATAATGCATTCCTCCTACTCCAAACCTTTTGATGCACTTTGCCAGGGATGCCTTTTTCAATTTTTTGCGCCTTGAACTTACGACTGAGCTTGCATCTAGATCAGGGGTGTCAAACTCATTTTCACAGAGGGCCACATCAGCATTATGGTTGCCCTCAAAGGGCTAAAGACCGTATAAATGTTAATGTAATGTAAAATAAATGTAGCTACACATTTACATATTGTTAAACATGGTGTTTCTGTATTTATTACTTATTCAAGTTATACATATTGCATATTCATTTGCATAAATGTAAAAATATATGTTAGCTTATGTTATTTTAACAAATAATTTTAGTTTATCAGAACCCCATATTACTCCACCAATCAATGATCAAACCATTCAAGTAAATAACAAAGAAGAATATCATCAAATACAAGCTATGACATTAAGTTTGTTAAAACCTTTTTGTCACAGTCAAGAGGGGCAGAACTAACAACTGTGAGCTGCAAAGAACACGTGGGACAGATGTAGCAGATGTTACAAAAACAAATGGCTGCACACAATGGCTGCAGAGGCCATACATCCAACTAATGGAAGATAGTTTAATTAACTTTAATTAACAGATTGCAGAATGGGTACAGTACAGTACAGCTCAATACACACAATTGTTAAGGGGATGCAGACCAGAGAAAGACTTTCGACTTGTTTACATCAGGGTCCCCCATTTTCAATTCGTAATGAAATTGCTATTATGTGTCTGCATGAACACACAACTGTAACTGTACTAAAAAATAACAAAATAAGGGTTGTCTCAGTTCACAACTATATTGGTCAAGTTTTGGGTGGGACTTGTTTGCGTCCCTACAGCTTCTTATTCAATTGAGCGAGATGCTCGGTTATGTCACACAGCCAGTTTGCATCTGACAGTTCAGACAATATTTCTTCAACCCTTTGTTACCTATTCCGCCTGGATCTTTTTTGTATTTTGGGCTGTAAAATTGTCAAAGAATGTCTGAGGAGTAAGTGCTTTTGGCTTTTTTCCTTTGTTACCTCAGATGTTCAACATACATGTATGTGTAAGAATGTGTAATAACTAAGGCTGTCAAAGTTAAAGCTTTATTAACGCATTAACCCACAATTATTTTAACACTGCTATTTTTTAACCCAATATTAATGTAAAAAAAAAAAAAAAATTTTTTTTTACCTGAGTTCTTGGGGGGCCACATCAAATGACGTGGCGGGCCGGATTTGGCCCGCGGGCCGTGAGTTTGACACCTATGATCTAGATTGACAAAAAATAGGGCCCCCTACAGCAGGTGATCTTGTGATGTCTCAGGCTATACTATTTAGGCATATGAAAGAATAATTTACCCCTGATTCATAATGAAAACATTTCCAGTAACATCTAGGTAATATGTTTTCACTTACCCATTTGTATACATCAAGTACCCTCCCCCGCCGACAAGCAGAAGACATGCGATGGATATCCCTGCGATGGCTATCCCTGCGATGGCACCAGGCGACAAGGCACCAGACCCTGGTAAAGAACCTTCCCCTTGTAGCATGACAAGACAAAAATAAGAGAATTTAAAATTACAATGATTTTAAAAGATAATGTCATAATGTCGAAAATACACACTCATTACCCCCTAGGTTAGTATTCATCTGCTATGCTTCTACTTAATCTAGAATGCCACCCATTTTGAGAATTTTGAGAAGTGAACATGCACTTTCTCTCCTAAATATTTTGAGCAAACCCTTACATTTTTGTCCAAACACTTTGAATGCATCTACAGTAGCTTACTATTCAAAGGATACTGCCTGGTATTATAAGTTTAATAAATATTAGTTCATCATAAGATCAGACAGCATCGGTTTATTTTAGTATGAATCCCCGGCTAGCAAGATCAAGCATGTCCCATTCAAATGTACTTTCTACTACAGTATCTACAGTAATACAGCTTTACCTTTTACAGACAATCTGTGTACATCGGATACTGATAATTGTCCGCTGACAGTATTATTTGCTGTGCATGTGTAATTCCCACTGTCGGTTTCAAACTGTATTTTAAATTAGAAAGCAAACTAAATAAATGGACAAGAGACAAATAAATGTCATTTGGACAAGCAAAGCCATTACTTTAAGTTGCAGGCAAGAAAGACAAGTCTGTGCACTGTCTCTGTTTTAAAGCTGCCCTGTTGCAGGTCACAATACAAAAATAATTATATATATTATGATTTTTAATTTATTTATTATTATAATTTTTTTTATTATATATTGAGGGAATATATATCGCAATAATTATCGTTATCGTTTTATTGCCCAGCCCTAAAATGAATGATTTTATGTACTGTAATGTTGTGTTAGATTGTAAACATGCCTCTTTGCAAGACAGGAACTTGGCTGGAGGAAGGAAGTATAGGTTTAAGTATATTAATTAATAGGGGAAAACAAAATAATTAGTAGCTATTTCTTAAATGTTTATACTGACACTCTTTTCCCTCACACATCAGAGAAATAGCCTATATGTGGCTGGGCCATATCGAGAAAAATAAATATCACAATAAACAGATTTTTTTCTACATCAACATAATCTATATCTGCTTAGGTATAGAATATCCCATGATAAGTCACATGATGTGTGTTGTACTGACCATATTCACATGGCAGCCATTTTGCTCTTATGTCTTGCTCAGGTTGGGATTTGCAAAATGGTCGCCGTGTGAATATGGTAAATTGGACTGTATGGTTAATTTGCATCCTGATGTCTTATGTCACACATTAAAATGAATGCTGACTGTAATGGAGATGTTGGCCCTGGAGAGTGTCATGAAAATTATTTCTGACAACACTGGTCACATACATAAATGAGGATGTTTGCATGGAACTGGAAAGTGTGATTATCATTTGACGTTCTCAGATATTTCATACATTTTGTGAGAAATGTACTTAATATTTGGGTTTTATTGTTGATTTAAACAAATGTGTTTGTCACAATCCACACAATATCAAAAACTCAAGATCCGAACACACTGATATACATACGCGATAATTTTATATTGCCTAGCACTAAGTCTTCAGCACTGCTTGCCTGACCAGTCATAGAATACATAAACGTACTGCCAAAAGTCAACTACAAGTAAGGAGCCATTGTGCATGCTGTTTCCCTCCTGTTTCCATGACAACTCAAGCACAACAATACTGTGCCCTGTGTTTACTACAGTGTGAACTGCTCCACTGCAGATGTCTTAGTAGTTTATCTCGCCACAAAGAATTATAGAAAATGGTCTTCTCAGAACACTCAAGCACGCCTAATCACAAAAGCAACACAGTACAACGAGACCACCTTTAAAAGTCCATATGCAAGTCCCAGTTTCCATATTTTTTCAAACCATCTAACTATAAAGGAAGGAATCTCTGTTTGCGTGTGTCTGTCTGTCCTTCACATGTCTCGAGAACCATTCACCAATCGGCTTGCTTCACACTTGGCAGGTGTATTGCTGAGGAGCCAGGGGAGTGGGGTCCGGGTCGCCTAAATATTAAAGGTAACCAACTTGTGTCTAACCACGCCCAACTTGCATCTAGCCACGCCCCCGCGGTGACGCGGCAGCGTTATGTAGCAGTAATCCGCCCTTTTTTTGTATCCAGAACTAGCTCATTTGGCAGCGCTGCATTGCTGTGGATTCTACGGCCTGTTGCTGGCAAGTTCGATTCCCTTCAATTTTTTTTTTTTTTTTTTTTAACGTGCATTCGCATTCTTTCGCCGTTAAGTTTAGGCATAACTTTAAGCATTGTTTCGGAGTTGGTTAAGGTTAGGCATTGTTTCGGAGTTGCTTAAGGTTAGAAGGGTTAAGTTTAGGCGCTGTTAAGGAGCTGGTTAAGGTTAGAGTTTGTCTTAGGCTGAGGTTACACCTTTCGTATCATCTTCGTATTGTTTTCTTATACGCATCGCCGCGTATCGCCGCGACGTCATGCGCCTCGAGTCACACTTTCGTTTTTTTTTCGTTTTTGTCAGCCAAGCACACTGATGTAGTACACTGCCAAAGCAGTAGGTGGCAGTAGGTGGCAAACATGAAGGCAATTTCAACCAATCAGAACGAATGTGCCAATACACTTCCTGGAAGCTCCAGCCAAATGTCAATAAGGCAGGCGCCTATGCCGCGCCACCATCTTGCTCAATGCAGCAATTCTTTTTTCAGCAAAGCCTAATAAAAGTGCAATAAACAAAACGGATACATTCACTGTGTGTTCTGCCTGTCATTTGTTGATGAAACAAAACTAACATCAACACAAGTGACCACCAAGAGCGGATAGTTTAGGCTAAAAAACGATCGGTAGCATTGTAGCATGTAGCTCACGCTACTTAGCCAGCATCAAAACTGATGATATCGCGAGCTATCAGTAGTTAGATAACATTAGAGACAACGCTGTGTATTAAACAAAGGTGAATAGATGACTGGGCCATTTTGTTTAATGCTTCTTAAGTTGAAAGAGGAACTCTGAGCTAACAGGGTCTGAATCCTGATAGCTCACGTTAGCCAGCTGCTCATGCCATCGGTAATGCTAGCAGAATGAATGGATGTAAACTTTATTTAACATATTGCATATGGGTACAATACAATACGGCTCAATACAAACAATTGTTAAGGGAATGCAGACTGTTGTAGCTTGGACTGGGGTCCTTATAACAATAACTTGACAACACATGGTAGCTGAAGCTATTTGGGACACGGAGCTCTGTCCCAAACACACACACACACACACACTCTGCTGTCACCGGAAGGGCACGCAGATGGTATCTACTGCGCATGGGCGTTTTCGCAACAACGGCTAGCGTGCTGACTACACGCTGTTTGTCGACTCGTTTTTTTGCGTATCTCCAAACGCAAACACAATTTTGCGTTTCAGCCGTATCCACAAAAAAACGCCAAAAAACGCGTTTCTGTGTAGATAGGACATCAAACGTCGTCAAAAACGTATAAAAAAACGCCAGGAATACACTAGTCTAACCTCAGCCTTAGAGAATGGCAATATTTTTTAACGTGCATTCTTTCGCCGGTTAAGTTTAGGCATTGTTTCGGAGTTGGTTAAGGTTAGGCATTGTTTCGGAGTTGCTTAAGGTTAGAAGGGTTAAGTTTAGGCGCTGTTAAGGAGCTGGTTAAGGTTAGAGTTTGTCTTAGAGAATGGTAATAGACAGCCTATTTCCGCGCTGCAGCGCGAGGCAATAGACAGCCTATTTCCGCG